>NW_016804856.1:183813-223149 GCF_001698545.2 Rhinopithecus bieti
ACCATTTGATCCAGCAATTCCACTACTGGGTATCTACCCAGAGGAAAAGAAGTCATAGTATGCAAAAGATATCTGGACATTTGTGTTTATAGCAGCACAATTCACAATTGCAAAAGTATGGAACCAGCCCAAATGTCCATTGATCAATGAGTGGATAAAGAAATTGTGGTATATATGATGGAATACTACTCAGCCATAGGAAGGAACGAATTAATGGCATTTGCAGCAACTTGAATGGAACTGGAGTCTACTATTCTAAGTGAAGTAACTCAGGAATGGAAAACCAAACATCGTATGTTTTCACTCATAAGTGGGAGCTAAGCTATGAGGATGCAAAGGCATGAGAATGATACAATGGACTTTGAGGACTGGGGGGAAAGAGTGGGAAGTGGGTGAAAGCTAAAAGACTACAAATTGGGTTCAGTGTATACTGCTCAGGTGATGGGTGCACCAAAATCTCACAAATCACCATTAAAGAACTTACTCATGTAACCAAATATTACCTATTCTCCCCAAACCTATGGAAATAAAAAAAAGAAAATTGCAAAAAAAATAAAAATAAAAAAAAAATATAAAAAAAAAGATCACACAACTAGGAGAACTGGTAGATTTAGGATACTGAAGTCTACCTGGTTTACAATGCCTTCTCTTAACCATCCCCGTCTGAGACTGGTATCTCCCAAAGAAGCATGTAGAACACTGAATCTCTAGAGCAGGGGGCAGTCTGCTTCGAAGGGTATCAGGCAGAACTGAATGGATAGCTATAAATACGTATTAAATATTTTTTCTCAGAAGTTGAAAACACACAGATATTTAGAGGTCAGGCATATACATAAATGTGTGAAGAAGCTGGGACTATTGGCAAAAGACAGTGATGGGACAAATAGGTAAATTAGAGAGTGCTTGACCCAAGGTAAGGTATTCAAATTCAAGGTTTTATTTTTTAAAAAACACAACGATGACAAAACAAAATCATCTTCCATTAGAGTAACTATAACCTACTAGTTTGACCCATGTTTACTAATTCTCTCTATTCAAACTACAGAACAAAAACAAAACATCTTTATAAAAGGTAAATAACCACAAGATGAAGTAGAAGAAAACATAATAGAGAATGGGACTTTTAAAAGTGCTTTGAGATGGAGAATTTTTGTATCTTTTACAAGTCGGAATTAAAAGACACAGCCCATTATGTAATACAATGCTCCATACATAAAGAACTATGAGATAATTTTCTCCTAAATAATGCTAAGAATATGTTTGACCACCCCAAATAATTTAGAAACTTCCCTTTATCTATCAATGAGGACTTTCGCTTTACTCCTAGGTCAATTAAGACTCAAGCTAATATCTCTTTGTTCTCTCACAATTGACTAGTGTTTCTCAAAATATTAACCTTTGTATGTTTGTTATAATATTTGCAATTTATTTTATAATATTTTGGTATTTCCAGTATGATACCATATATGTGCCAGTTAGTTTAACCTGTAATTCTAGGAGGAGTCCAAGAATGCCCAGACTAGTTGGTCAGTTGGCTTTATATTTGGAAGGCCCATACACGGCAACTACAGGTCTTTCTTACTGAGGTGTATCTAGCCACAAGACAACACTTTACTCATTATCAAACTAAATACAAAAGATTAGTCTTTATTGGTGAACGAGTGTCTGGTTAATCACTATAATGAATGTATTAATGGATTCCCTTTGGTGAAAGTAAAGGAATTGAAGATATGTGTATTGGCTAAAACAGTTAAACACCCCTTACTCTTAAATGAACTGTACATAAGATTCCACTGAGGCCTATATCCCATATCTTTTAGCGATGGGGCCCACAATTTTATCCACAATCATCATTCTGTGTCCAGACATTGGATTAGGAGGACTGAACGACACTGACTAAAGGGCACAGAATCCTGCTCCTAGATTGTTGCTATGTCCACGTCAGTTCCACCTCAGTGAATATTACATACAGGGTGGGTGAAAGTATCTAAAAGATCAAAAGACCTAGGCCCTCATTGAGCTTACGGAATAGGTTTTGTTCCTGATTTGCTAATGAGGGATTATCTAATAAATATCTAAATGTGTGATAAAATTTGGACTTAGACTTGCTTTAATAAAAGAAGGTTATAATAATAACCTGGTAGTGAGGTTCTGAGAGACAGAAGCTATCTCCCAGCTCTTTGAAGTTCTTGGGTGGTTATCCTTATCTAACCAAAAAACCAAGAGTTTTGCCAAATTTGTCTTCTATCAGTTAAAAAGAGTGCTATGAAATCTTCAATATGATAAACACTTTAAATCCTTAAAGTCCTTTGAAGCAAAAGCAATATATGCTTTTGTCATTAAGAAAAACTATTCTCTGAATTTATGTTTTCAAAATAATCTTTGCTTTCTGCAAAACAGTAGTACCAAAAATAGTCTACTCAGCTCAACAAAAACACTTAAAGGTGTAAAGGAAACTCTTTACAAATGAATAACATTTGAGCAATACAAAGACATCCTGGTTGAAAGTTTAAATGCACAAAGAGATAAAAGGGAAATATCACTTTATGGGAAAACTCAAAATATAATGAAGTGGGTTATAATTTCATTTTACAACTGCATTTTAAGAAAAGATATAATAAAATGCACTTGGTTCCTTACTTTGTTGCCAGCAATTGAATATACATTTAAAACATTTGAATACATTTATTTTATGCAATGAATTATTTCAGCTTGTTTATATCTCAATTCAAAAGGAAGCAGAGATATTCAGTAGCAAGATAATCAGGTCAATTATATTTCAATAAGCAATTCAGAGAAACACCCTCATATGACACTTCAGAACTATTCTGTACATCGACATCAGATACCAGCTTTCATACAAACTAGCCATGACAACTCACTGAAGCAGTATCAAATAATTTCTACATCAAGAAGCTCTCTCAGATGTTTACACTTTCTAAGATGGGAATACGAAAGCATCAATTAAAACTTATCAGGGAAGTCAAAGATACAAATCTGATCAATGAAAAAATGCCCACAGAAGCAAAGGGATCCTATACAAAGCCAAAATAAAATACTTTAGTCATCGAACAATATTTTACAGTTTCAAAAAAATTTATTTGTAGTTTATGCACATAAGTTTATACAGACAACACGCTTTGTATTTTTCTATTTTTTGAGACACCATTAATCTCAAATACAAACAGATGTAGTCTTTCACATACCAAATTCTCATATATAAATACAAATAGAGTCAATCTAATTCAACTAATAAAAAACCAGATTATTTCCCCTAGAAAATGTGATATTGTTTTGAGTGACTAAGAATAAAATTCCAGAATTTTGTAATTTTCTCTTCTAATCACTCTAATGTGAATTGTCCTAGGATTGTAAGAACATCTACTCAGAGCTAGTAAAGCAAAATTAATATAGCATAAGAACAAACTAATAATCTCTTATTTTCTTCATCAATACTACCACTTACTAACCACTCCTCCCCAAATGCATCAATAACTATAGCAGCAAAAATTAGCATTAGTCAATCTGAAACAAAACCACTTTGGTTGCAAAACTACACAGAAGCTATTCTATAGTTAATTACTTGGGGGAGAAACGACATCAAACTCTTATTTTGGTAGTAAGTCAATACCAGCCCTTCCTCAAAATAAGAAATGAAAAGTAAACCAAATTTATCTTGTCTTTGATATTCATAATATTTGGAGATCTCAAAAGACATTATTACAAAAAAAAAGAGGACACTGAAAACCTATGAAGTTCAAACTGGGCAGACAGAATGTAGTTTTTTGAGATAATTTTAGTTTCTGAATATACCTGGCATTTAGACCTACACAACATGGTAGACACTAGCTGCATGTAGCTATTGAACATTTGAAATGCAGTTAGTTCAAACTAAGATGTATCATCAGTATAAAACATACTCCAGATTCTGAAGACTTAAAAAAGATTGTAAAATGTTGCATTAATAATTTTACATTATGTCTTAAAATGGTAATATTGTAGATATACTGAGGTAAACATTATATATTAAAATTAATTTCGTCGGTTTTGTTTATTTTTTTAATTTGGCTACTAATATAATTTAAATTACATATGTGGCTTGTATTTGTGTCTTGCATTGCACTTCTATTGTACATCAGTGATTTAGACCATAACCACCATGATGTGGAGTACAACTTGTAGAAATGTCTGTAGTACCATTTGGCTCAGAACTTGTAAAAACTTTACCAAACAGCATGAAACAGTTTTAAAAGCATATTTTGTACTGTGGATCATGCAGTTTTTCATAGTCTAAGGAGAGGTATAAGTCAAGAGTGTTTGGAGGGTAAAAAACAACAGAAAAGGAAGAATGTTTGGTGAAAGAAACTTAAACTCTGAGCTCAAGCTGGCTCTAGCTTGACTTTTTCTGGTTCCTGATCCCAATAAACAATTCCTATTTCAGAGGAAAGCTCTCTTTTTCTGGGTGAAGGTCGAAGGGCAAGCAGTTAAAAAATTGGGAATAGGTATTAACCAGTGTGTGAACATTTCTAAGAGATCTGAGGCCTAGCCCAAGTGAACAACCAAAGAGGAAAGAATGACATGAGTAATTTAATAATTCTTTAAGGTTTACAGTCCGTCTCATCCCCTTTATCTCTACTTCCTTCCTATGATTGTCTTTTTGTTTCCCTTTTTCTTTTCACTTACATTCATGTTTACCCTAATTTTTCATTCTGTTGGTTATTTTCTGCCTTCTTCTCTCCCAATTCTGATTGGCATCCCTCTCACCTTTAGTCATTCTCTCTCTCTCTTTTTTCTTTACTATGTATTTCCTTTTAAATTTTGTATTAAATGTTTATAACATGGACCTGAACTATATTTTAATAGTCTTTACTTTCTTTCAGGTTCTTTCTTTAAGAAGAAAAGATACAGGAAATAAATGGAGGAAAATTAAACACTCAAAGACATGAAAGTTATCTTTATTTCTACAGGGTCCTTGATGGGGTTGTCATTTTTGATTTCTCCTTTGGGATTTGTGGCCTACTCTTTGGGCCCTTCCCCTGACCTAGGGCAATGTGGGCCAAGAAGAAACATTCATCAGAATCACTTAACGCAGCCTCCTAGGTCCTACCCAGACCTAGAATTTGGACTCTTTTGGTGGGAATCACCAGTCTTAGGAACATAGGTTAGCAAAATAAACAGACTATCCATTATCCTTGACGTTAATACATGTCCTATGAATATATAATACATGAAAAAAACCTACTGAAGTGCACATGATTATTTTAAAATGATGGCTTATGGGAAAAATGTTAATTATTCCCTTTAGTATCGGAAAATTAAAAGACTGAAAAATAACAGGCCTGAAGGCATGTGATTGATTGACAAATAAGTTATCAAAGTGGTGTTTAACAGAATCCCTTTGAGGCAGGGGTGAGTTAACTTCAAATTGCTATTATGGGTTTCTTAAAATGCATTTCAGAATAGTAAAGACAACCATTTCTGGGAAAAAAACATGGTCATTGAACTCATATAAATTGGTTCATTCATATAAACAGAAAACATACTTTTACATTCTGCTAAGTATCAAAAGACTTTTAGGTTAACCAAAATTTTGAAAGCCATAAAATCTAAAGTAGCTTTCATCTAACACTTTCTTCAATTATTACCTATGGATATTTTTCAGGTGGATTTTCAAGAGAGATGTTACACTTGTAAGTAATTCATAGTTACCTTTTAGGAATCAATATGTTAATAAATTAGACCAAAACACAAGCCTTCTATGCTATCACAATTAGATCTTACTACCATTAGACTAATGAATCGAAATATGTGCTTTTGATGTCCCAAGGTTTTGAACTCACAGAGCTTTGATATAATGTTTAATAAACATACATTTTTACTCTTATGAACAACCTCTCAACCCACAGGAAATTAAGCCAAGGGTATACACTTCTGAACTGGAGTAGGCAATGTTTTTATTCAGAAACCAATAAACAAATTTTGCTTTAAAATATAATTTTGTCAGAAGTTCTCCATTTTAGAATGAATGTTTAGATTATCAATAACCAACTATATGCCAAAACATAAACACACAAAAAGAATCAGAATAATCACCAGTCATACCTTATTATGTGTCTGAGTCTGTCCAACCAGTATGAGGATATTGGATGAGATGATAGACAGGCAGAAGTTAATTAGTATTATGGACCTCTCAGATCGTATGTACCTAGCCAGAGAGAGAAAAGTTGTCCAATTTTAAAATCCAACAGAAAGATGAAGAATTCTATGTTGTGCAAGTTGATGGCATTCATCTGGAACAATAAGTACTGTAGCACAGGAATATTTACAAAATAAAAAATATAAAAATAGTTCCTAAAATAAATAGTCACTTTTAGAGACCCAATTTTATAGTGGCATGGCGTGTGCAAGAGTCCTTCAGGATTTTTTTTTCTTATACATTGGTGGGACAATATAGCATTTCTGATAGAGCCTAAGTTGCCCATCTGTTGTCATGGTACACTTTTTTTTTTCTTTTTTTAACTAAACATATAAAACTTCTTGGAAATATGTGAATTAGTATAATACCTTTATATACATGTTTATATATGTGTGTGTATATACGTTTAGCATTATCATATGAATCAACCAATAGAAACTTTGAGAACCAAAAGAAAAAAATCACACAAATTGTGAAGTATTATTGTTATTTACTAGAAGGATACCATTACTTTCATGAAACTGTGAACACTTTTATCCACTCAAGCATTTTAATGTAATTAGGCTGTTACTCTTTATATTTTCCTAAGTAATTGTTCAAAAAATGAATCTTTATTTCTAAAAATGAATCCAATTCACAAATGATAATTCACTCTCAGGCTGGAAAATCACTTGACATATGCCATATTTTACCCTTATGAAGAAGTGTTTATATACAGTCTGTTATATCGTTGTTAAGTGCACCAAGAATATAAGCCATAGAGAAAACTGCTCAGAATCAAATGTTCTATCAGCTGTTTACCCTGAAAGAGTAACAGCTATTTTGCTTCACTGTATTCAGTGGTAAATCACTGACTGACAGTAACAAAAAGACACTGTTGTATTTGCTGTGTGTTTAGGCCTGTTCAATTTCTATTATAACATGGAATCACATTCTACAGCAGGCATGAGCTTTTCTATGCAGTATTAGACAGGAGTGCCAATGATCTGGAGGCACTCTGGAAGGTAAAAATCTATCAAACTTTTCTGTCTGTCTGTCTGTCTTTCCTGTCTTTGAGGACTATTAAGGTAGAATCCTCACATTTCATCACACATTTCCAAAAAGAACACAAGAGTAAGAATAACAATAAAATACACAAAGGAGTTTTTGTAATACAAAAGAAATTCCCTTCAGTCACAAAACAAACTCAAATGGGACCAACTTAGATCAAATCTCAACACAAAATGGCCTCGGGGTTACTGAACCTTGTTCCTGTATCATCAGCGCAAACAATAGAATAAACCACACACTGAGATGCTGAAGACATCATTAACTATTAAGTAGTCTCTTTTTGGTGGCTGGGGAATATTATATAAAAAGTTAAGGGGCTTCATAAAATTAACCCTGTGTTTGGTGTTAATGGCTTCCATGAAAGCACAAACACACAGACATTATGAAAAGGGTTTCAGTGAAACTTTTTGTTTTGTAAATAGACAGAAATATGATAATGAAATATCCAAAACTGACTAGTCTGAAGTTTTATATGTTTCTATTTTATCAAAACTGAGTCTTACTGCTGCCTTCATAATTGCTATGAAATGTCTCAATTTTCACAAATTTCTTTACCATATTAGATTTTTTTAAACAAAATTTAAGAATGCTTTATGTTAATACAGTGATGACAAGGACATGCTTCATTAGTTTTTCATGTAGAAATGTAATTCTGCCAAACTTATCTATAGGTGAAGAGAATATAACCTAATGTATTAAATTTTTGGTGAACATTTCTGATGAACTACATGGAACACCAACAAATTTATAAACAGCCTATTATGTATAAAATACTTGAGATGCTTGTACATGTCACAACTCTTTAGAAATCAAAATTTCTAAACTTTTTACTTAGAATAAAAGGTGGTAGGAACCTAGCATGCTTAATAGCATACAGTAATATTATACAGTACACAATATATACCCTACATGTTTAATGGCATCCTTCTAGTAAGCAAGGATAATACTTCACAATTGTGTGGGGTTTTAAAATTCAGTTCTCAAAGTTTCTATTGGTGTTGCTATAGGTGTTTATAAACTGCATTTAATTCATGATGTTATCAAGATTCACTTAATAATTCATGGAGTCTTGTCACTTCTTTTAAACTACTAATATTATTTCAATTCTTCCATTTGCATAGAATGAGTTGATGATGACCACTAACTCTTAGGGATTTAGATTTGTGTTGTTTCTTGGTACTCTCTTCTATAATTCTCAAGTCCATCTCAAGTTTTAATAGATCCTTTGAATTGTTTTGGTAATTCTTAGAAAAAATATTGTAGTAGTGACTTTCCTGAACTTTCTGCATTAAAGAAAACTTTATTATTGACTAATTAATTGTATGCTTCCTTGATTAAATATACACATCACCTATCCTGAAAATGTATATGCTAGTATTAGTGATATGTATTGAGGGGTAAATAAAAGGTGGAATTGCTGCCTGAAACCTAAATGCTGATAAATGGAATTTAGTTCTAAATAGTTCAGTGAGCATGCATTATGTTGCTATTGTGATTACCTAATTCCTAGTCTTTAAATGCTGCCTCATGTTTAAACAACTGTATTTAAACAATTGTGGTAGAGGAAGTTGTCTGCTTTTCAATGTTTATCCATCTTACTTTTGCATTACCGAGACAATGTCTGCTTGAGTGAGCCCTGAACCCAAGATTCTGCTGCCTACAATGTCATGCTTAAACTAAGCATTTCTTTCATTTCCTGGAGCAGGACATATTTTATCAGATTGTCCCACTTTGTCAGTGTTTCACTACTAGATAATTCCTTCACAGGAAGGAAGGATTTCCATCATGTACCAGTGCTAAAGGGTCAAGATATACATATTTTTTACTTTTGCATGAAGCATAAAAACTCTTCATAACTTTGACAATTTAAGTATCTGTGACAATTAATTCTTTCTCTCAAAAGAGTAAAATTATAATGAAGAACAATACATTTTCTTAAAAGAGTGAAGTAAAATGGTCTTTTAAATAAAATTGTAATTCATTTTCAACTGAATGCTTCTTATCTTTTTTTTTTTTTTTTTTTTTGGAGACAGAGTGCTCGCCCTCTGTCAACCCCAGGCTGGAGTGGCCAGTGGCGCTGATCTCCCAGGCTCACTGCAAGCTCCGCCTTCCCGGGTTTACACCATTCTCGGCTGGCCTCCAGTCTCCCGAAGTAGCCGGGACTACCAGGTGCTTGCCACTCGCCCCGGCTAGTTTTTTTGTTATTTTTAGTAGAGACGGGGGGTTTCACCAATGTTAAGCCAGGGATGGTCTCGGATCCTCCTGAGCCTTGTGATCTGCCGTCTCGGCCCTCCCAGAAGTGCTGGGATTACAGGCTTGAGCCCACGGCGCCCGGGCCCATGTTTTTTATCTTAAATGAATAAAGATTAAGATTTCTGAGGCAGAGACCATCTACTTTTGCAATTCTAATATTGACAACATTCAGAAAATATCAGGCAATTTTCTATATACTAATATAGTTAAAATATTTAGATTATTTTCAATAATAAAATGGATACAAACATGTTTAACATTTAAAATTTAAAATCCATTAGAAAATCCAGTACTTTGGCCATATGGCTATGTATTTTATCAATATGTGAGTAGACAATAAACTTCACAGGTCTAATTCTTAGTAACACAATCAAAACAAGTCTTTAAAATACTAGTCTTTCATATATCAAGTAGGTTTGATTTCAACTATTGTAGAACAAAATTTTCAATAACTTCTCTTTGTGTTTTTATGACTTATTTTAATCAATTTGTCAAAGTCTAACATCTTGGACACACTCAACCAACAGGCATTTTCTGGAATATGGTGGTATTATGTTAGTGCTTTAATATTATAGAAGAGTTCACTAGTTGTCTGGGGCATACTGAAAGCATGTGTTTAAAACTTGAGAACTTGAGATTATATTTTTATAACAGATAAATTAATTTGACTGTACCAGTTAGACTCACAGTCTCCATAGCGATTGGGATAAATAGAAACCACATATAGATTGAACTTGTGGTATAAGAGTACTACGCTTGGGGTAAGCAACTTGTTGAAGGCTACTAACATTTGAAATCAGAATAAAAGTTTACGTGTGTACTGTTTATTTTCTCAACTCAGGCAAATATATCGGAAAATTAGGTAAATACAATTCATTTATTATAGCTCAATCACATCAATTATAACTCAGTTGTAAAAATACTGCTTTCAGTGAATTAAGAAGACAGGAGACATATAATAATTATCACATGCCTTGATTTAACTATGAACAACTAAGCATTCCATTTCAAGTCTATCAGTTGATTACTTACCTCCATAATGCTGCATAGACAACTGCTAGGGTAATCAAGGCCAAGCAAGAAAGACCACTGCCTACTATTAGGGTAACTGAAGGTGTGCCAGAGGATTCCATGATCTGTGAATTAAACAAAATAAAAAAGAAACAAATTGGTTTTTAATGAATTAAAATAACTTCTAGACTCAGCAAAGCTAACCTATCACTCAAAAATAGCCTATATAGTTGTTATAGTTACCAGATAGTTACCCATGAATCCACTCTGTTCTCATATTTCAACCTCTAAAAATACTAATTCCAGCTTCCTCCCTCTCCCACTGTGAAGTAATAAAGTCCTTAGAGTTTTAAATAGTGGATTATGGAATATTACATCCTTACAACTTTTGAAAATCAAGACCTAAAACTACAACTTGGTTAACATTCACATGTTAAATTTTCTCTAGCTAAAATTTGAAGCATCACTCATTTTTCTTTAACTAACTGCAGGTTAGTCAATTCACAATATGATTCTTGGTAAAATTTATCTTGATCCTACCATTTACAACTCATTATGATACCTATATCTGTATATAGATACTGAAGATTTTCAAACTTTCTCACTTTTGACAACTTTATTCTAAGTCAAGTATTCTCACATTTAATTGTACTTGCTTGGCCTCTGAGGATATAGGAGAAAATAAAACATCAAATTTAAAACCTTTAAGTATATTTTGTGACTTTTTTTAATGGACAAAATATGTGGAGATAATTATTACAATGCCAGTATCAGTCCCTAAATACATGACCTTGAAAAATAAGCTTTCTATCTTTTAAAACATATATAAAGATTACATGCATTCACTGATCTGGAAGGTTTCTTTCCTTGGACACTTACATGACATTAATTAATTAAATTTGTTGGTTTTCATATTGTTAACATTGGGAGTTTGAAGGAATACACTTTAAGCGTGTTCTAAAACCTCAAATATGCACATCAGATTGTATTAGTTTTTATCATCAAAATTAGTAAGAAGAGTGATGCTTATTTAGGCCAAATGCAAGCAGAATGTCACATTTCCCTGAATAATAATTGTTCATTATTCATTCTGAGTTATATTTCCTCAAAATATAATTGATGAGAATATTATTTTTCTTTCAGACAGTTATGTACAACTGTCTCTTTCAGAAAGTATTTTGAAAACCATATACTATTAAGGAAAATTTTACAGTTCCTGACAGCCATGCTTTCATAGAAACTTCATTTGATTAACATATATATTTCTTTATTTATATTTACATCCAAGGACACTTCCAGAAAACCTGTACTGAAAATATCCAATGCAGATATGCAATGTGTTTCACTATAGTGTCTGGGGTCTTCATTCTACTACTAACAATACCTTCACAAATTCCCCAGAACATCTTTCCAGCTTCAAAATAAAGGTTAAGTTGACGATCATTTTTATTTGAAAGTTTGCAGCATATTAGTAATATGATTGGACTACATCCTTAAAACTACACTGCAGAAATTTCAAGTTAGAAGACATAAAATTGAGTAGAATTTAGTTATAGAATACCAACTAGAATTCATTCCACCAAGCTACTGTAGCTAAGGAGGAGACGAACCCAATTTTGCCACCCTGCAACATTTTTCATTTCCCCATTTAAAATGCAGTTCCCTGGAGAAACACTAGCCACAATGTCCCTGCCTTTGCATTAAAGCCGTGTTTTCTCTTTGTTACTTACTATTTCTCTAGGTTGCTGAGCCAAAATGGCGAAGGTAGAGAGACGATCACATAAGCATTTCGTATGGGATGCATCGGTAAGCACAGTTTTACATCCCTGGGTGGACCACGTTCCCAAAGACTCGTTCCTGCAAAGGGGAGTGAAGGGGGAGGAAATCGGGATAAATACGCCTGATAGCCAAATCCGTAAAGAAGAAAATGCAGTTTAATTGAGAGAGTCGTCTACTGTAATTCCTGTACAGGAAAAAAATTCTACTTGTTGTTGAACAGGATGCAATTTAGATGCATCTCCAGTAATGCAAAGCGAGAGTGGGAAAAAGCAAGCAGGCAGCGGTGCGGCGTGCAAAGAGCTGTCCAGCGCCGGAGGTGCTGAAACCGGGACTAGCTCTGTCCAGCCCTCTGCGAGGAACAGCAGCGGCAGCCGCGGCAGCACGAGCAGCCGCCAGAGCGTTGGCAGCCACTTCCTATGCTCATCGGATCGTTTCAAATACTCAGGGTGTAAAGAGGCTTTTCATATTTTCCTACCAGCTCTGATTCCCGTCCCATATTTTGGACCATAAATGCTGGCTTTTAAAATGCGGATTTCTTTGAAAAGCCTGACTAAAAGGTTACATAGCTTGGATTGGGTGATAGGATCTTCTCCGCTGCTGGTTAGGGATTTTTTCCTCCTTTTAGAAGAGCTGCTGTGAAAATTTCACCCTGGAAACGGGAAGCAGCAGCAGCGGCATCAGCTGGTTCTGACTCTCATTGCCTTTGCCTGGTATCCAGGGGAGGGGTGGGTTTCAGACATAAGCTTCCTAATCCACACTTCACTCAGTCCAGCTTGCCTCTGACGTCCTTGACATTTCTTTCCCTCAACTGCTTCTTTGCCCTGGGGCAGAAGCATTAAGCTAACCCGAAGTCCACTAAAACATTTAGAGGAATAACCCCACCCCAAAGTCCAGTAGGAGTGGGGAAGAGAGCCTGGTTCAATTTTCTCTTTGGTGTAGCCATTTAAAAGGCTAAAGCATATGGTTTATTTCTCACCCAAGAACAATAAAATGGTATCAACCTACGTCTTCTTCGTGGTGGGAGGGATGGGGGAGAACCCTTCCACCCTCAGCTGAACTACACTACAGGAAGAGAGAAAAAGAAAAAAAAATGCTATAGAGCTCAACCAATCAACTTTATTATCATTACACGTGTTCTGTACTGAATGCACCAATTGTCACCTCCCCTCCCCCAGGCATGGAAATTCTCCAGCTAGCAAACCTGTACGTTTGTGTGTTTAAATTTCAAACCAAGTTACTATCTGTGTTAAAAATTACTTCAAAACTTTAAGAGAAAAACACATGGCTTGACGTTAATTTTGATATGGTGCTTTTGATTTTGCTTCCTCCATCTCCGAATGCCTGAAGCTATTGGGTTAAATATGCATGCAGTCTATTTCAGAGAGATTTCAATGAGACAAGTTTCTCTCTGACAGTTGAACTTCCAAGTTGAGCTACAGAATATAATTCACACTATCCTTTTTTGGTACCTACCAGCAATATATTTTTAATATTCATTATTTGATATCATTAATATTTGACTCAATATACTCTTAATTATAACTTCTTTGAAGAAAAAAATGCACTGTACTTGAAGAGCATTAGATAAAAATTATACCTAACTTTACCCCAATACTTCTAAGTATTGGCCATTTTTGAATGTGTTAGATCTATTTTCTTTCTCATAATGTCATGCAACCATGCCAATTTTTTAAAGAAACAGTTATACTATCAACTCCAACAGTATTAGACTCTAATTCTCCCTAACTGTAGCAGCACATCAATTTACTTCATTAGCTGTCTATCTCTTATCTTCTTGTGACAAACAGTTAAGGCCAAATGAAAAGCATTTATCTCAGCTGATCAAAGTTTAAAGAAGAAAGATACACTTAAGAGAATCTGACATGTTTTAAAACATAACACCAGCATTATTCATACTGGATGGCAGCTTTACTTTAATGCAGTATCTATGCTTTCAAGTGGAGTCCAGTACTTACACTTTTCAATTATGCAGCTATGCCTAATAAATCAATTCAATATCTTAACAAGAAAAATCTTTCTGTAAATAAAACCTCTTAGGAGACAAGTTATATACTTATATCTATGTAATTAGACTTCATTACTCAAGATGATGTTAGCATCACCAAACTTTGACTGCTACATATGAAGTCTATATTCAATATCATGTTGCTAGATTCTGAAGATCATGTAAATTTTATATGACATGTTTAGAAATGTGATTCCATTTACTTTACTTTGTACAATGATTGCATTGCTGACCTGGCCCAGCCCCAGGCAAAACTGGGAAGTAAGTAATGCTGGTGTTCATGTTTCAGTCCTTCACTCACTCCAATCATGAAATGCTTCTACTCTCACTGGGGCCCTTTTCATACACACTTTCTTGAGGCTACATCACCTCTGTCCTTATCATTCTTTAGAACTATATTCCCTTCATTGACTTCATCTGATTAAACTAACGTACAATAGCGTCTGAGTGAGTGAGTACAGCTTAATGTGCTTTCCCAAATTTAAAAAAAGATATATAAACACAATACTGCATCTTCTAGGAGAAGAGCAGAATTTGGAGCAGGTAAGTAGGAGAGAAAATCTTGAGAGGTGAGGGGGGGATACGTAACAACCAAGTTCTGCATTTCATCACTCCCAAGATATAAGTAAGATGTGTGATATCGTTCTGATGATAAAATTTATATTGTTTCACTAAAACTCTTGGTATTTTTAAATCAAATAAAACTCATGAGTTTGTTTTTTTAACTCACTAGCATACATATAACTATTATTACAAACTCTATAGTGCGTGTTGTCTGTATTTTCAAACTTTTCATGGCTTATTCCTACTGTAAAAAATTATTTGAAAGCATGGTACACATGTCTGATTGATTTCAGGGAGTCCTTGTAAAGCAAACTGATAAGTGGCAGAGCAAATGTGAAGCAAAACACCTCTCCATTCTGCACAGAGCAAGATTTCTGAACATGTGAACTATTCCAGCAGTCACATTATTCTTCCAAAGTCATAGTTTTGCATGCTATAACAAATGTAAATCTGTGCATTATTCTTAATTATGGAGTCTAGTTTATTATCAATAGGGTAAACAAAAACAGTAAAATATACATGAAAATTAAAAGATATAAGAATAACTGATGTTATCAGAAGCAAACACAGAATGATGATGCAGGCATATACATCATACCAAAAATCACACATTTACTTTTCATAGTGTCTTATCTGGGCATTAAGTCACATTTTTTCCCAAATGGTTTTCAAATGTAAGTATGTTTGCAGAAATTCCACGCAACCAGCACATTCTTTGTTGTCTACACCTCCATTCACCCATGTTAGCTATTAGCTGTCATCTGTACCTCTTTTTCTTCTCCCTATTACTACTGAATTAGCCTGGCTAACAGAAGGAGCCTTTCTGTCCCAAATATTCAAAGTATATATCCCAAAACAGAATTATGTGAAAATATAAGACACAAAATCTATTATTTTCTAGCTTAATATTTACTTGATGGCTTTCCCCAATTTCCTAGGAGTCTACATGGTTTCTTTTTGGATCTGAGTATTTGGTTGAGTTTTGGTTTCATGAAGTTTTAAAACATGTGTTTATATTTTCTGGCCTTTAAAATTAAAGGGAAAAGTTATCCGCTTACTCCAATGAAAAGCTATTTAGTAAAAGACTGACAGCAAAATTCATAGGGACACATTTTAAAACTGTTTCAAGAAGTCATACTTTTGATCTTTCCAAATACCAATAAAACTAGATATTCCACTTCAATCTTCTATAAAACTGTTTATTCTCTTCATAGTAAATCAGTATGTAAATTATTTATTATGAATAAGTTATACACTTTAGGAATTTTATTAACTCTTGGGATATTAGGAGTACATTTATTCAAAATCAAAATAGCTATAGCAACGTTTTTTTAAAGCTTACACAGAATTTCTAACGACACTACCCTCACATTGTATGTGTACTGACAGAAAGTCATTGCTTTCCAAATCATAATAATAGTTAATTTCTAAAATTTAGGTAAATTTATATGACTTTTGGTGCATATGCCATACCCAAATGATGTATATATGGCTTTTGGTATAAATTATTCTCATAATATAGAAGGATTTTAGTTTAGATGTGAAAATATTCTCATTTTTGAGCAGGAACACTCTTTGAAGTTAATTTCTACTTTAAAGGACATTGCAAATATTGAGAACACTGTTCTTCCAGCAACTGTTACTATGTCAAAATATGATGAATCATAAAATTAGAAAGATTTACTAGCAGTAACCTTATTGATCATCTAGCCCATTGGTTTTCAACACTTAATGTACATTAAAATTACCTGAAGAGCATTGAAAATTAAACCCTATGATAGGGCTTGGGATATTACTTTTTAAAATGCCCTTCAGATGATTTTAGTGTGCAGTCAGGGTTGAGAACCACTGATCTTTTCCAAACACTTAGTTTTATAGATAAAGAAAGTGAAGCGTAGTTAATTTAGAAACTTGTTTTAAGTCACAGAGTGAGAAGCAAAGCCAGGCTTTTCATTTCCAGGTGAATTTTTAATGCTAAACTTCTATTGTAATCTGTTTAAAAACAGAATGTACTGAACATATCCTATGAAATTATAAGAAGATGTAAAGATCTAATATAGTAAACACATATTTTATGATAAAAAGAGTAACACCAACATAAAGCATATATATGCACTTCATTCACTTGGATGAGATTTAGGAGCAGGCACTTTCTCATCACCAGAAAGGACAGTTGTCATCCACTATGCTGGGCCTTGAGTTAATAGCAGTTCCTTCATACCATAACACCGGTGTTCTAATTTGTTATCTAAAAATTAACTAGTTCCAGGAATTCTCTAAATATAGATCTTCCCCCATGCTCCTCTATACCTGTTAATGCTTTCCATTCAACCCCATAATATTAGTTGATACATTCACCTTGCTTTCTTTCATTTATAAAATTAACACTCTACATGCCATATTAGAATACTAGTGCTTTTGAGAATTATGTGAACTTTGAATCCCTGACACTGTTTTTCACTTAGTAGTCTTAATAACAAATGTTCAGTTCATGTAATGATTTTTTTTTCCTTTGAGACAGAGTTTTGCTCTGTTGCCCAGGCTGGAATGCAGTGGCACGATCTCAACTCACTGCAACCTCTGCCACCTGGGTTCAAGCAATTCTCCTGCCTCAGCCTTCTGAATAGCTGGGATTAATTTGGTAGAGACGGAGTTTCATTATGTTGGCCACCCTGGTATCAAACTCCTGACCTCAGGTGATCCGCCCGCCTTGGCCTACCAAAGTGCTGGGACTGCAGGCATGAGCCACCGCACCAGGCCCATGTAATGATCTTTTACCTTTTAATGGATGACTTTTAATACTGAGTTTGATCAAAACAGATTATTTTTGTTGTAATTCATTTACTGTCCTTTAGCATATAGCAGACATGTAATCTGAAGAATATCAATAGCTCTTAATAGGGTCTTCTACTTGCTTCAGTCTTCAAACATCATTTAATGATGAACTCTGTAAGATTTCAGCATCCTGTGGTGATTATGTTCAATTCAACAGTGAGGCTTGAAACTTTACTAACCAGTCAATATGTATTTAGTGAGTGCTTTTCAAATACCAGATGAAGTAGAAGACACATAAACAAAATGTAGTTAGCTTCTTAGAGAAGCTGACAGATGACTATACACAATCTAATAATGTGTTTTCTGCCTAATTAGAAAGTGTTGTCAGTTCTATCCTTCTATTTCAAGCCACCATCATCTCTCGCCTGGGATAATCTCTTCATTGGGTTTCCTGCCACTCACCCTCAAGTTTGACTTCAATAAAAAATTCAGAGAGATCCTGTTGACAAATATGTAAACTCCACTAAAAATTGTGTCACTCCTTTGAAAACTATCAATGGTTTTTTCTGATCTCACTCAGAGTAAAAGACAAAGGTCTACTTATAAGGGTCCTTATAATGGTCTACAAGGAATTATACTATCTGGTCTCTCATTGGCTTCCCACATTCATCTCCTAACATACGTATATTTGCCAATCACTTCCAACTGCTCTGAGCTCCTTATTGGCCTACCTTGGCATTTTGTGCTAGCTATTCCCTTGGCTCAGAATGCACTCTTCAAAAATATTCACATTACTTGTTTCTTCACATTATGTAGGCTTCTGCTTTTATGTCATCCTATCAAAGATGCTATCACTGACTATCCATCAGTAACTTCCCATTCGCAGTAGGTTAAAAACGGCTATAAATAACATTTAACTCTTCCCATCAAGAGGTGGAGTCTATTACCTCCTCCTCTGAATCTGGATATATGTATGGTGACTTGAATCGATCAAAAGAAGGCAGTGGAAATGATGTGTGACTTGTTAGCCTAAGTCTCAAGAGGTCTTAACAGTGTCCACTCTTCTCATCTTGAAGTGCTGCTATTATGTGAGGTAGCTCAGGCTAGCCCTACTGAGGATGAGAGACTGGCAACAGTCAGCAGACACGTTAGTGAGGTCATATGCGATCATCCAGCCCCAAGTTAAACTTCCAGATAGCAGCCTCTTTAATTATACCAGATGAAACTAACCGACTGAGCTCAACCCAATAGCTATGCCATAACATTTAAATCAAATAATACTGGTTGTTGTTTTAAGCCACTAAAATTTGAGGTGACTTGTTATAAAATAGCTGATACACAATACATGCACTTTCCAAGTGCCCTTTGTCCTTACTCTGATCTGTTGTTGCCCATTGCACTTATCACAGTTGATGTATTATATACTTTTCTATGTGTTTTTTGCCCATCTCTGCTCACTAGAATGTACACATCATGAGGACAGGTATATTGTTATATTCACTTTGGTATTACCTGATTCTAACACAGTGCTTGACACATAGTAGGTGCTTAATAAATACTGGTTGAATGAATACCTGGTAAAATTTTGAACTGATATAGTTGGAGTTTCCTACATCATTCATTCATTCATTTATTCAACAAATATTTATTCATCATTAAATATGATGCAGGTGCTGTGCTAGGTAATTGTGTGGACATATTAGATTTCTACTTGGCCATTTTTTCAGAGTTTGAGAACTTCAGTGGAAATTATCTCACAGGTGTAGTGTCACTGCTGTTGTGTCATAAAATACACATTAAAACCAAGAATATGTCACTCTTGAGGTCAGGAACATTATTTACAAGAATAGTCATACCAGTGTTATTGCCAGTAACTTTTTTTTTGTTTTTGTTTTAAATTGGAAATAGAGTAGAAAGGAGTATGGTAAGAAATAACATTAAGGGAGCCAGTCTACTGGGTTATAAATATGTATAAGTATCTTTACAGCATGATTTATTAATAATTAAAGGTTAAAATATGCTACCTGCCATCATTAATTAGTCAACAGGCAAATCATCATCACACTCGTGAAAATAGCTAATATTTATTCAGGGTCTAGTCAGTGTTTGGTGTTATAGTGAATAACACTTTAAAAAATTTCTTACAGTAAATACCAAGGTAAATATTATTATTATTTCCTCTATAGGAAAATGGAGATAAATTAAGGTTCTGGATCCATCCAGGATCATGAGGACCTTACAGATGAAACAGCCTAGAGTCAAAAGTTGCCTTGATATCTCAATTTCTGTAATACAGCCATGCAAGTCCTGGACTGCCTACCTTTGTTGGTGCTATTTTATGTTTAAAAGAAATAAATGGAGCCCAGAGGTTGTGACTTTCCTAAGGACATCCACCTGGTAAAGGGTTGTGCCAGGAATTGAACTCCAGTCTGTACGACTCCAAAGCAGATTCCCCTTACCCTGTTCTCTCAGTGAGGGCTAGACACAGTGAGAGAGCACAGCCAAAGTTAGGAACATACAGGAAGAGTATTCAGAAATAGTGAAAGAATACTGAGAATTAGTATCTCACAGAAAATAAGTGGAGAGAATTTCACTAAAACATGATTGATCAAAGGTCAAATAAGAAAATAAAAATATGAAGCTTGAAATGGTCACGGTGGGCATGGAGGAGGCCATTGAGCCATTAAGAGCCTTAGGAAGAATAATTTTAGAAGAGGTGTCAGATATAAATTAGATTGCTAGAAGTTAAAAAAAGAAAGCTTGTGATATCAAAGAGTTTATCAACAAAAGTCAAAAGACTGCATGCAAGTCAGATAGCACAGAAAATTATATTTTTGTCAAGTATGCTTTTACTTTGAGGTGGGAATCAATATCCCAACAGGTTACAGTGCAGATCGAAACAGTTCAGGAAGACAGAGATCATGATAGGATGTAGTGAAGATGAGAAAATAATCTCATAATTTGATTCAGAATAATGATGACAGTGTTAATGTTAAAAGGAAGGAGAGACAGAAAGTATATTCTATTGAAATTCCAAGGAGAAAAGCACGATTGCTCTCTATAAGATGGAAGAAAATTCAAGAATAAAGTTTAATTTATGTCATTTTAAGTCTTTTTTTCTCAGAAAATTTCAAAACATTTGTTTCAACCATTAAAAAATGGCAGACATTTTTTAAAAAGAGACAATCTGAGGGAATAGAAATGGAAATTTGAATAAAACTGAAGAGGAGTACTGCTATATACATTAGTTCATGGATAAATTATATGTGACGTGTTTAATAAAACAACAAAATACATTTTAGTTCTGTACGTAACTAGATTAAGAAAGATTTCCAAGGTTGTTCTTGGGTATAGGTAGGGGAAGATCCTAAAATTATTTTTTCTCTCATTTCTTTTCAAAAGACTTGAAAATGCCTTGAAACATATGATCCATTTGTTAAAAATAAAAAAATTCTAAAAGCCAGAAAATATTCATTCTGTTTGTGTATTTTTTTCCTCAAAAAAAAAAAAAGACGTCGTTCTATCTGGCGAGGGAACCAAATTTTTCAGCCTAATATAATTTGCAACAGTTGAGATGCATAACCTTAATAAAGCAGAATTTTGAACTAAAATAGAGCACAATTTAAACATATGTTTACTTTGCACCATAGTGTTCTCAAGTGATCTTGACAAAAAACCATTCCAGAGATGCGACCGGACATTGTAAAATATTAAACATAGATGCATTCAAGATCTGCCCAAAGTTTATATGATCAACTCGCACTTTCTGACTTTAATGAGCTTTTACTTCACAAATCTTTCAAGATGATAATTACAGAATATGAGATAACATTTAAAAAAATACCATGAAAAACATGAAATATATATTGAAAAAAATTAAGAGTAATTATCTCGAGTGTAATAACAGTTGTAGGGTATATATTGTTTCACTGATATGTTTTATACTTTTCCACGTTTACAGTGTAACTATATTACTTCCGCAATCTGAAAAAAAAAAATTCTTTTGGAATTCAAAAAAAAAAAAAAAGGCGCAATGGCTCACACCTGTAATCTTAACATACTTTTGGAGGCTGCAGTGGACAGGTTACTTGAGGCAAGGAGCTTGAGACCAGCTGGGCAACATGGTGAAATCCTGACTCTACTAAAAATACAAAAATTAGCCGGGCATGGTGGTGCCTGCCTGTACTCCCAGCTATTATTGAGGTTAATGTAGGAAGATCTCTTGAATCTGGGAGGTCGAGGGTGCAGTGAGCTGAGGTCACGCCACTGCACACCAGTCCTTGGGTGACAAAGTGAGACTCTGTCAAAAAAAAAAAAAAAAAAAAAAAAAAAAAGAGAGAGAGATTCAAAAAAATTATGTAAAATAATACCAAACTAACACAGGCAGCTATTTGTATTTTACACTTTTTTCCTTTCATTACTTTTGAAATTATAATTATGATGTGGCTTGGCTATACCTGACTGAGTCATGCTTTTGGCATGGGATCATCGGTTAGCTTGCTTTCTAAGTTAAAAATCTGAGCACATGCCTGCAATGCTACCCCAAAATGGAAGGACAGTGCTCAAAAATAACTGTTGAGACATCAATTAAGGGTTAAGCTTAATTCACCAAAAATTCTGCTTCATTAGTTCTGGGATGGGGCCAGAAATATGTGATTTAGATATCAGAGTCATTAGTTTCAAGAAACAGAAATTTTAACTCTTGAGTTAATCATACTTCAGAATTATGATTCATCATTGCCTACATACAAAATGCAAAAAAAAGGGTTCATTGGACATTTATATAGTTTAAACAACAATTTGAGTCAAATGATAGTCTTACAATTTTGAAAATGGGAGTCCTGAGTATTAGAGGAATGTTTCTTTGTTAGCTTCCTTAGTGTACTATGTGCAATTTGGGAACTCAGATATTAGTTGTGGAGAGGAAATAGAGATGGGTGGAGTGGCTGCACGAAATATTACTATATGCAAGCACTTTGAAATGAAATAAAGTGATCTCCATAAGACAAACTAGATTCAATTAAAATGTAAACTAGGAAAATAATTTGTTCACCTTAAACTAAGTGGTTCATAATCATATATATATTAAACTAACATTAATTTTGCAACAATTCCAATATCACTCATATGAAACTATTGAATCCTTTTTTAAAAATCAATATTTCAGCATTGCAGTGTTCAAAGTGAAAAAGCTCATTCAATAAAAGCCAGTTGCAAATGTTTTGTACCTACTCAATAATAGAAATAAGTACATTCACCAAATCAAAATTTGAAATAATGGCTTCAGCAAATCTTAGATAATATTTCCTTTTCATTGTTTTTTTCTTCTAATTGAAATTACTTTAGACTTACTTGTGATCAGTTTCAAAAATCTTGCCATTTTCCCATCTTTTTACATGATCTATATTATCTATGAAATAAATATCTTTGTTTTGCATATAATCTTTAAATTGAATTTTACTTTTAAATCCCAAGTGTGATAATAAGAAACTTGGCTTCTACACAACCACACATCACCAGCCTAACCTGGGATCCAGTGTGCTCATTTATAAAACTAGTCAGTTGCATGCTCTATCCACTTTATAGGAATATCATGTTGATAAAAGTCAAGATAATGAATATCCTGGACAAACATTTATTTAGTGGTTGTATGGGCAAGACATTATTAATACGGATAAAAATATTTTCTCTACAAATTGAAAGTTCTGTATAAATGCAACATATTATCATGATGATCACCTGTACAATTATTTTTGACAAGAAAGCCATGTCAGAGGGGTTAAGTGACATGAATCAGATTATCCATCAGGGATTATCCCTCTTACATTGGCACCATAACATTTCCAGGTTTGAGAGAATACCTGAGTCCACATTTAGAAGACTCAAATTTAAGAGAAATAAAATAATTAATGTACTACATGAAGAAATAAGGAAATGTAATGAATTGATTTTTACCATGAATTTCTTTTTTTCTTACTGTTAAGACTTTAAGAAGTTCAAATGGAACTCTGGATAACCAAATCTTTTGGGATCAGCTAAACCACATATTGTTTTTAAGTCATGGGTGGCCAGTAAAATATGAAAAGAAAAATTATGTGCTACCAAAGTGAAGAATTCATATATTCTGGCATGAAATGCAAAGAAAATAATCTTCCTATCTTCTAAACACTACCATTGCCAAGAAATTATCAATGGAAACCTTCCACTCAGAACACCTTCTTTGTAAATTATGAGTATTTAAAATAAGTGCAATGAGAAGTATAGTCAAAAAGAACCATATATGAAATTCCACAAAACTAGTAATTTCTATAAACGTCTGGCTTTGGGGAAATCTGAAGATGAACCTCTGTTGTAAGAGGCCATGAATTACACACTGCCTATAAAACAATAAGATGTTAGGTAAATGAAGGAAGAGTAGCTGCTTCAGTTGACAAGAGTTCACAGAGGAAGCACTGTCCCAAGGTTCCAGAACACCCTGCATCGCCCACCTGGCCAGACAGTCATTTGCCAGGTTACTTACTGTTTTAGCTACATGGCAACTACATCAGAGAGTAGCAGTGGAAAAGTAATAGAAGTCTGTGCATACTTCCTCAATAATAGCACATGCAGAAACGATAACAAAGAGGAAGGAGTGTCTTTAAATGAATTTTGTAGTATAACATTTCTTAAATACAGTGCAAGTTGATATTTAAATTCCAATAAAAGATCTGAAAGGGCAATATTCTTTTATGAACGTATGGGTAGATAAAATTAAGGCTTTTATGATGCTGATTTAGACACCCTAAAATACTGACTGTCACAATTTAAAGAATAGGAAATTCTGCTTTAACCTCATACATTTGAAAATGTATATAAATGTTTTAGTGCCTCTTTTGTGCTAGGGACAGTACGAGGCACTGGGATTGCATAGATTAGAAGATAAACATAGTCCCTTTGCTCAAGTGTGGCGTGTAGACAAATACACAGCTTGTCCACTAACAGCCCCAATTAAGAAATCTGAAATCTATAACCCAATCAGAAATTGTTGGGATGTGGATAGTGATTTAGTGATAAAGGGGAAGAATGCATAATTCCATTTCTCAAAAAGCTTGAGAAATACACATTGCCATGTATTTAAACAAATACATACTCTCTATCTTCCTATCATGCTGTTATTCCTTTGAACTATTACTTCTTAATATGTTAATAAGGGAAGCGGTTTGAAATTTCTTGAAGGGCAGCACTGAACCCTCAATGGCGTAATTAACATTTTAATGAGCAGTGAAGGCCTTTCCTGTTTTGGATCTCAACTGTGTGTCTCCTGAGTGGATCTCAATCTGTTGAGCTCAGAGAATGAGGTGATTCTATCTTAGTGAGATTTTAAATAACAGTAGATCAAACAGGCCACAGTTTCAGCCTGCTACTGCTCTCTCTTTGGTTGGAAAGTTATCTTATATTCTAATGTAACACGTCAGAGTCCAACAACTAGCTTTCAGCTCTCATTTCTTTTTTTGGTATGCACAGAAACTGTACGCATACAGTCACAATCCAGGAGTGGCTAATTTTTAGTAACTGACCAAGTAATTGCAAGTTCTTTTTATTTGCAAAGTACAGTAGCTAACTGCTATTTACAGACAAAACAATTTGAAGAAGAAGTATTGGATAATGCTTGTAATTTAATTATTTGCAAATCAAGCTTTGCCTAATACACCAAAGGTACTAAATGTCTTCATTGGAGACAAATTTGAAGGTCATTAAAAAGCTATTTGTTTTGAGATTTCAGAAAGCAAAGTACCTAAAAAAATTGTCTAATGGACAGAAAAAACTTTTACTCCCAGATAAAATCTCTCCAAAACATTAAAAACCAATATCCTTATTTTCATTACTAGGCAAAAGAAGAAGAAGAAGAAAAAAAAAACTTGGATGAGAAAAATTCCTGTGTGAAAGCTTCAAGCACCTTAAAAATGAGGCTTATAATGGAAAAGCCTTCTCTGTCATAATTAATATAGCATCACCAATATAAAACCCAGCCTGCTTCTCCTGTCTTTATAACTCATTTCTGACTACTGCAGACCCATTACTATAACGTACATTACACATAGAGCAAAATATAGTTTATATTATTATTTAAGGTAAAGGATGTTGAATGTAAGGGAATTTTGACACTGATTCCTTGGTGATAAGAATGCATAGCTCAAGTTTTCTTTAAGTTGTGAGCATTAATAATCCACATAGATATTGAAGTAGTTCAACCACTACTTCAAATTTTGCTTGCTGATTCAGTCATAAAACCAAGGACACCATGCACATTTACCTGTGAGTTACATAATCTTTTAGCAAAGATTTAGCAAAATTGCAAACTCTAGTTGTGTTCCTTGTGTCCTTCAGCTCTGTTTTTCTCTTATCCACAGCCAAGAATATATACACATGTATATACACACACATATATATGCACATATATATATATACACACACACATATATGTGTGTGCGTATATTTTTAAGTTAAAGCACAGAAATGTCTACCATATTTAGTTGATTGGTTTTATGAAGAATGGTTGTCATAAGGTGTCTGTTACTGATATAAAGTTCATCTGGAGAAGAATACTCCAAGTTCTCCAAAAAGAATCAAGTATCAATACAATGCTCCAGGATATAAACAACCAATTTTTGTAGCCAACTACCTACGATGCATTGAAAACCCTAGAAATTCCAAACTTTTCCTAGTGAAGAAATGTTGAGAAAGACTGGTACAAAGATTGTTTATTCTCAGCGTAGCACGTAAATTTTACTTTACTAACAGCACAATTTTCGTCTTTGCAATTTCAAGATAAAGGAACAAATTACCTATGTTCAAATTTTACTAATTTAAGCTATCCTATGTATTTTCAATGTCCTAGAGTTTAACTGTGATCACTCCAAGGGACAGACTCAGATTTAAAGAACAGTTCTGGGAAGGGAAGTACAGTAACTACATTGTGGAGCAGTAGTTTTATATTCCTAAGGTGGCTTCTGTACCTTTTTACACATGAGAGAAATACTGACAGAAATATATGGCAGGTCCAAGTGAAAGTGGTGATATTCCATGAAATAAATGCAGTTTTGAGAAAATATTTAAGAACTCAATAGTTGTACAGAAAATCCATTGTGTGTGACCCCATAAATTCTCATTGGCTTCAATTTTCTCTACCGACTACAACTTTCATTCTCTTCCTAAGGTATCTTTACCTAATTAGGCTCCTTTTGCTACCACACTTGCAGAACAAAGCCTCCTATAAAAACGTACAGATTCTCTATAGAAAGTCAAGCACAAAGAACAGGAAGAAGAAGAACTTGCTTTTTCAGTCTGCTGGGTATATTACAGTAGTTCGGTGAGATTTCTCTTAGGCCGTTAATGCAGATGTCCTTAAAGTAACTTATCCTATTAGTACCCCTGATAATTAGATTTTCTTTCATATCTTACATGACAATATAGAAAAGACTATTGTTCACAATTATGCACCTTCTCCTCTTCTGCCTCTTCCCACAGTGTCAAAGTATAGACTGAAGTGATTCCTGTTTATATATCCACACTGGACAGAATCTGCCAAGGGCTACAATTTATATAAAATTATGATGTGAATGGAACATTATAGATGGAAAAAGTTTACTAATGGAGTCTAAGATTGGACTGTTATTTAAAATGCGAGTAGCTCCTTTTGGTACCAGAATCAGTTCTGACATTAATGGGTTCAACATATTCAACTTTACATACTTATAGACCACTTTGGAGGAAAGGTTTCATATTAATATAAGAATAACTTCTTTTTTTTTTTCAATGTAAGGCTTGAAAGGTTTTGATTTTTTTTTTTTGTCAGCTGGAGATAAGGCTTTTACATGTTCACCAGAAGATGTTAATATTATATGCAAAAAGAAGTATATCTCAAGACCTCCCAGACATGAGAGCCTTGCATCCTTATTTAAGAGTGAGCTATTCTGAGGTGAGCTCCTCATCACCTATATCATACCCATTTCGTTTTTTAAAAAACTGAACACCTCTCTATCTAAAAAGGTGGAGGAAAATGCTATAGCTTCATTACTCTTAATTCTGTCCAGTTCACATCTCACTCTCAGATCTACATCAGGGAGGACTCAAGGACAGAAGGCTCTTCAATCTGACAGCCAAAGGGGTTATGAAGAGAAGCAAATCAGGATTTTCAATCATCCTATAGCACAAAGGAGAGAACATGCTTGACATCAAATTATTAATCTCCCATGGCATCTTTCAGGTAAATCTAAGTCCCTGCCTGACTAGAGTTGAGATGTGCTGCAGTCCATGGGGCTGGGCGACACCCTGCTTCCTTTCCTTGCAGCCAGGCCACCTTGAGCAGAGCACTGCATTCTTGCTGTATCACGCAGCCTTCCTTACCAGCCACGTTACTGAACTATAGATAATTTATGACTGCAACACTCAGAAATAAGGGGCAGAAAAGCAGATGCTCAAGGCAAGGTTTTGCCAGTTTTATTCTGTTGCCTACCACATCACAAAAATCTTTTTTATCCCATACAAGTTTTATTTGCAATCATTATACAGATTTATCTTAGAGACTTAGGGTAAAAAGGGCAGTATCAATCCCAGCACTTTGGGAGGCCGAGACGGGCGGATCACGAGGTCAGGAGATCGAGACCATCCTGGCTAACATGGTGAAACCCCGTCTCTACTAAAACTACAAAAAACTAGCCGGGCGAGGTGGCGGCACCTGTAGTCCCAGCTACTCAGGAGGCTGAGGCAGGAGAATGGCGTGAACCCGGAAGGCGGAGCTTGCAGTGAGCTGAGATCCGGCCACAGCACTCCAGCCTGGGCGACAGAGCGAGACTCCGTTTAAAAAAAAAAAAAAAAAGGCAGTATCTTAGACATTTCCTTCAGTACAAGTACTGATAAGAACTCTCTGTTTCTTGGTGACTACTGCCAGGACCTCAGCTTGGCCTCCAAATGACCGACTGTTAACCACACTCTCTTGTCTCCAGAGTCATCTTTATTTAAGACTCTTTTGGGTAAGGCATCTGCACCACCCACTCAGGACACAAAGAAACTGAAGGTCCCTTTTCTCACATTCATTTAGCTGGACTTGATCCAGAGTGGCTGAAAGGAAACATGATGATTTATATACTCCTATTGTTTCAACAATAAGAATCAAGCCTCCTAAGTGTCTTCCCTTTTTCCTCAATAAGCCCCTTCCCGGTTTCTGAACAAGACAGGTTGCAGGTAGGACAGCATTCAGGAGTGGGAGTTGTGTGGGCAGCTCTGTGCCCTCTTCATCTCCAAATCTGAAGGCATGCAGTTCCTCTCTTTATCCAGATTGACAGATTATTTCATCATTCCACTGAAGACTACCATTTAAAATAAACAGCAACACCACTGGGACCCCATGTCCCTGAAAGCTAATCACTATTACTCTACAACAAATGGTCAGCTTCTTTCTAGTTATTCTGTCCAAGCTGATTCTTTCTGCCTTGGGGGATTTTCCAGAGCTCTCCAGGCTATTTTTCTGTTTCTGTGGAACTGAACCCATGGGGCTTCTTTTTATGTGTTCTTGGAATGGCTTTGCTCTGGTGATAGCTCAGTGTTCTCTCTGTCCTCAGGTCGCTCACAGTGGATTCTGTGGTTCGAGAGTTTTTTACACTCCTAGTTTTACCTGTGGGTGTTGCTCAGTGTTTAGTTTAGCCTTACTTACATCTGTTTTTCCTTTCTTCTGGGCCCATGGCAACAGGAGTGGCTTCTGATAACCCCAACCAGGCCCTGTAGGTAACTTTTCCCTTAACAAGGTGTTAAAAGCCCTTCAAATTACATTACTTAGCTTTTTGATAGAAACCTTGATCCTAAATCAGTCTTAGGTAAATTTTCTCACTAATTTTAGGTATTCAAATGCAAGTGGCCCCAAGCAATAGTCTTCAGAGACGGAAAGTAGTTTGTTTAGACCTATTAGGGTCTTTCAATCAAGTAAATTCTTTAGCCTATGGCTTTTCATCCATCCATCCACTTAATACATAAAATGCCTACCTATTGCCAGGCAATTACAAGGATTTTGGGAAGGTGAAAATGATACTCTGCCACCAAAACCATTATACTATTTAAAATAAAGCCAGTATTTAGTAGCAGCCAAAAAATATGCTGTTAGAATATACACTTATTTAGATTATAATAGCCTAACCCAATGGAAGATGAAAAACCAAGTTTGTGTCCTAGAAAGTAGTCAAGGTAGATAGGAGATCTGAATTTATACTAACAATCTATGTCAACTGTGGAAAAGAATTAAAGGAGTTAGCAACATCCAGTTCAAGGATTATTAGGACCTAAGAAATTTATTTCATTGTGTGGAAGACAACCACCCACCCTTCTCCTTCTCTAACAAGCCAGAGAAATTTGGTTTTAACTACAGGAGGAGACCTTTAAGTCAGCTGTAAGAACATTATTATGAGAGAATGGACAAAGCCACAACTAATAGATTTAGGATTTTTTTTTTTTTAAACCTGTCCCTGAAGTCTTTGAAATGTCTCTAATGAGAATTGTGGGATAGGCTACATTGGATCTCTTATATGTCGTATAACTCTTTATTCAAACAAAAAAGGTTGAATTTAGCTAATATTTTCCTGAAAACACTTCACTTTTGAAAGCAATGGATATTTCATAAAAGGACTGAATTATCTATAGAGATATATCTATCTATATCTATCTATACACACACACGTACACACACACGTACACACACATTTCTGTTCATTTTGTCATCTTTTCTTCCTTTTTTAAAGCTAAAACTAAGAAAAAGAGAAAATGGGAATTAGAACATATATTTTCTTTTTAACATTTTATTTTGAAATAACTTTAGACATAAAATGTAAAACTAGTACACAAATATCCCCTTCACTTAGCTCTTCTTCTAGGTTAATTTGACATAACCTTAGTACAATTAATGTTATAAAGTTAAAATTAGCACATACTATTAATTAATCTTTAAACCTTCAAAATCCAATTGTAGCTCTCATGTCCTTTTTGTGACACTGCATCTACTACAGGGTTCTGTACTGCATTGCCATGTTATCTCCTCAATGTCCAATCTGGGACAGCTCTCAGTCTTTTTCTTTCATGACCTTTACAATTTTGAAGAGTATTTACCACTTATTTTGTAGAATGTCCTTCAATTTAGGTCTGCATGTGTTTTCGCAAGAGTAGACGAAGAGACAGAGGTTACACATTTTTGACAGGGGTATCACAGGAGTGATGTTTTGCCTTTCTTGGCACATCATATCAGGAAGTATATGCTATGCGTAGGTCTTGTTCCTCACTAGATGATGTTAACTCCGATCTTTGCTAAGGTAGTGTCTGCCAGGTTTCCCTACTTTTTCAATTTGTAATTTAAAAAGTATATTTTAGGAAGATGTATTTTCTTTTAAGAATTTGAGCTTTTTAAAATTAGGTTGGTGCAAACGTAATTGTGAGTTTTGCCATCACTTTTAATAGTAAAACCACAATTACGTTTGCACCAACCTGATAGAAATTGAGACACGGGCAATTGTGGGGGATCTCTTTTAGGGCTAGAGAGCTTCTTATTCCCTCCTGACACCCAGCATGCTTCAAAGTCATTTATCCACAGTCCAACAGGACTCTGCTCACCTTAATTTTAAAACCTAAGTAGATTTGGGGGATCAAGTCTTTACAGTTAATATCACCAGTCTGGTTGTTGTTTTAGTCACTTTCATGGTTGATCTTTGCCAGAAATTTCTTCCTTTAATAAAACATAGCTCTTGAATATAGTACCTGTCCCCCAAATTTTTTGCAGTCTGTTTTGCCTGCTAGGAAAATAAAATAGATCTGAATCAGCAGAGACAGAGGATGCTTTAACTCTACAGTGGGTCAAGCAGCACTGACTACAATACTCAAGGGCTTCTGAAAACCCATGTCAGATACCTCATACAGTTATTTATTACTAAGCTGATGCCTCAGTGCAACATCACACCGAGCTGACACCACTTCCAACTGACAATTGTAAGAAAAAGGGAACTAAAGAGTTTTCAAATTCCTCATGCATATTCTTGTCCATCACCGTGTGCCTTTGCTAACGCTGTTCGTTCCTCTCCTCTACTCCTGCATGGGATATTCTTCCCCAGTTCAGGTCAAATACCTTCTTCTCTATAAAACTTTCCTTAATATTTTACACCCAGAGATGCCCAGGGCTGCTTGTGTTCTGATAGCTATTTTTATATGTCATTTATAAATAGCATATTGTATAGTGGTTAGTTATTGAGGTCACTTTCTCCCCTACTCAATTTTTAGGTCCTTAACATCAGAGACCATATTATTCTATTTGGAACCACAATATATAGCTTTGAACATATTGGGTTGTAAATGAATGTTCATTGAGCAAAGGAGGTACAAACTTGGAATATAGTAAAATGGTAAATGTTGTATCATATTCTCTCTATCAATCTGTTTATTGATCCATCTATCTAATCTAGCTTTACCCTTCTAGTTACAGAAAGATTTAAGGTGGCATTTGAACATGTACAATAAAAGATAAAAATAATATTAAACAAAAATAGATATGAAAAAGTAGAAGTAGGAGGAAGGAGCCAGGAGTGTATCAAGCAAAACGCATGTTGTACTGCCTGTACTTTTGCTAGAGATGGAATCTAAATAAAGCCTGTGATAAATATGGAAAAATAGTTTTCAAAATGTCAGGAAACCCATGGGACTATACTGTATAGCCACAGAATGTTCTCTGTTGATAATTTCCTTACCCAAAAGCCAATGTATAGCCAATATTGATTTCTAAAGTTAAAATACAGGAATAATCCTGAATCATGCAAAAGTATTTCATGATTGCCAGTCAAGGTTTACTGAAGCAATGCACATACCAGTTTTTGTTTAAATTTGTGATTTTTGGAACTAAGCACCTTTGGAACCAGAGAAATAGGTAGGTTACCCATAAGCTAAATATAATGTGAGAGTGAAGTGCAAACTAATTCTCCTATTTGTTGAATGTTCTCATTCCTAGAATTTATAGGGAAGACAATTATGTTCATTTGAAAGATTTCTGAAGTCAAGTGGGGAGAGTGAGATAGGAACAAATACTTGAATTTGTTCATATGCATGAACTTTAATTTTGTGCTAAGTATTCACAGTCTTCACAAAATAAAGTGATGTCTTTTATAAAATGAATACAAGTTCATGTATAGCTGCACTAATGTATCTCATTAGATTTGTAGGCTAAACTGAAATATTATGTGATCATATTACAGGAACACTTGTCAAGCTATGCATCAGCTTTGTTACAAAAGATAATAGTTTTTTCCTCTCACTCCTCTTTACACACTTTAAACTAAAATAATGTCTGTTACCTCCTATCACCTTCCTACTGCTGAAAAGAGATGTCACAGGTCCACAGATCGAGAAAGTTCTACAATAAGCAAGATAAAAAGCTGGTTCTGACTTGCTGATAAAGGTTACATGCAAAGACCCTTAATCAAACACTACCCATTCCTCTTTTCTAACACATTAAGTTTTCTTACCAAACCAGTAGTTTCATTGTCTGCAATGGGATTTAAATAGGAATAACTGGCCAATTAAATATTTCCAATATTCTGGCTACCAAATCAAGGAAAGAACAAGATAATCAAGCAGTGCAATTTGATGAATGTCTGGAGGAATAAAAGAAAAGGTCATGGCCGGGTGCGGTGCTCAGGCCTGTAATCCCAGCACTTTGGAGGCCGAGACAGGGATCACGAGTCAGGAGACAGACATCCTGGCTAACAACGTGGAAAACCCTGTTCCGTACTAAAAAATACAAAAACTTGCTGGGCGCGTGCGGGCGCCTGTAGTCCAGCTACACGGGAGGCTGAGCAGGAAATGGCTTGAACCTGGGAGGCGGAGCTTGCAGTGAGTGGAGATCGCGCCACTGCCCACTCCAGCCTGGGTGACAGAGCGAGATTCGTCTCAAAAAAAAAAAAAAAAAAAAGAAAAGAAAAAGAAAGGCATGTCACGTTTTACTGGGGACCTTTTGTTCCTTTAAAATAAAAACTTTTATGGAAAAGATACAAGAAAACCATACTTAACCTAAATGTTTTGAAATTGGTAAATACTCCTTTGTTGGGCTCATCTTTAAAAACATTCAGTGCTCCACATAAAATGGGAACTCAATAGTGTGGTCTGAATTACTCTTAAATAAACAGTCTTGTGTTTCTCCCATTTCGGGCTAAATGAACCTGTGCATCCACTTTAATTTTTTAAAATGTAGTTCTGTGTGATTTATGTTTTCACAAATTCAGGAAAGCTAATTAGAGGGCAATATTAGAAAAGGCCATCATAAAACACGTTTCACAGGCAAATAAGCAACAAAAATGAGTTTTGATATCTTTTCAAATGCTGTACTATTCAGTGAGGTTACAGTAACCTTATTTGATTTCCTACAAATTCATTATGCTAATACTGAAAATTAATTATGTTCTTACATCAGAATTTATGGAAGTCAGAAAATATTAAACTTCTTATAAGTTTGAGAGTAAAACTAAGTTCACTAAATCAAATAATAAAGTATACACTTGAGCTTATCTCTCTTCTTTATACATTTTTCTGAATTATGTAATATCCGAACATTTATTTTATAATAAAAGAATGCTAGACTACGTAAAACACATGTGGTTGTAATCCATACAGAATTGGTTATGAAAGATGAAACAGTGGATAGCAGTATAGTTTTGTGGTTTGGAGATGGGTATGGAGTCGTCTATTCATATGTTCAACAAATAATATCCCAAGCCAAGTTTTAGTCCCTGGGAATATAGCTGTAAAAGTCCCTGGCCATACATTTGAGTGAGAAGCAGATGATAATATAAACTAATAAATATCTTATATAATATAAACCAGAGGAAGATAAGGAAATAGTGACAGGGAAGGTCCAGAGCTTCTACTTGCTTGAGTTGGCCTCTTTCAGCTCAGTTGTTACATTTTTTATGATATTTTTCTACCTGATAGTGTTCTTGCAACACATGAAATATTATAATACAGGTAACTGTTTTAGGTCTTACTTGGCACTAGATGCAAAAAAAAAAAAAAAAAAAAAAATAGCTTAAAGATATATAGGATTAAGGGATTAAGTTTGGCAGAAAAGCCCAAATCATATTGTCTTTCATCTACAATCTGAAGAAAGGTGACCCATAGCTTGTATGATATTCCACTGCATCAGGGGTATAGATTCCCTTTCTTTTATTGGCTCTATCATGCATGACCTCCAATTCAGGCCCCAAGATGGCTGACCCAGCTATAGATTGCCCACCTTCATTCTAGCAAGCGGGGAAAAATAAAAGAAAGATAACTTTCTCCTTTCCTTAAGAGTATGTCCTGAAAGTCACATACATAACTTCTGCTTATATTTCATTGACTAGGCAGATTAAAATGGCAGGGTGGCTGGGTGCTATGGTTTGAATGTCCCCTCCAAAATGCATGCTGAAATTTATTTGCCATTGTAACAGTGTTGAGAGATGGGACCTTTAAGAAATGATTAGGTCATTGGCTGGGTGTGATGGCTTATGTCTGCATTCCCAATACTTTGGGAAAGCAAGGCAGGAGGATCACTCGAGCCTGGGAGTTTTATACCACCCTGGGCAACCCAGTATGACCCCATCTCTACAAAAAATTAAAATGTATGTGATGGTTAACATTGAGTGTCAACTTGATTGACTTGAAGAATACAAAGTATTGATCCTGGATATGTCTGTGAGGGTGTTGCCAAAGGAGATTAACATTTGAGTCAGTAGGTGGGGAAAGACAGACCCACTGTTAATCTGGGTGAGTCTAATCAGTTGCCAGTGTGGCTAGAATATAAGCAGGCAGAAAAATGTGAAAAGAGAGACTAGCCCAGCCTCCAGGTCTACATCTTTCTCCCATGCTGGATGCTTCCTGTCCTTGAACATCAGTTTTGGAACTCAAACTGGCTCTCCTTGCTCCTCAGTCTGCAGACGACCTATTGTGGGACCTTGTGATCATGTGAGTTAATATTTAATCAACTCCTCTTTAGATATATATAAATAAATATGAGTATATATGACCTATATGACAGATACATGAATATATGGTATATATGATATATATATGAATATATGGTATATATGATATACATGATATATATGAATATGTAGATATATATGATATATATGAATATGTAATATTCCAGTAGTTCTGTCCCTCTAGAGAACCCTGACTAATACAGATTTTGGTACCAGGAGTGGTTCTAGAGGAACAGAATATTAAGAAGGGAGTTCTTTCATTGGTTTTGGGGTTTTTGGAGTCGGCTGCTTAATATGATTAGGCCTCAAAATGCTAAGGACTCTTCCTCTAATAGTATGGAGAAGACTAATAATCCTTGGTATGAACTGTTTAGAGAGTTATGCAAAATAAATACATTTGATTTATACTGATTCTCTGCTCGTGAGAGGCAAGAAGTTTAGTGACTGTATACATAATAGCTTTGACCATATGTGGAGAACCAAAGAACATCTTCTGGTACCTGGTATGTAGCCACTGACTTGGTAAATGTCTATTTCTCTATTTCTGTCCATAAGACCCACCAGAAGCAATTTGCCTTCAGCTGGCAAGGCCAGCAACACACCTTTACTCTCCTACCTCAGGGGTGTATCAACTCTCCAGCTTTGGGTCATAATCTATTCGGAGAGACCGCAATTGCTTTTCGCTTCCACGAGATATCACACTGGTCCATTACATTGATGACTTTATGCTGACTGGATCCAGTGAGCAAGAAGTAGCAAACACACTGGACTTATTGGTGAGACATTTGCATGCCAGAGGATGGGAAACAAATATGACTAAAATTCAGGGACCTTCTACCTCAGTAAAAATTCTAGGAGCCCAGTGGTGTGGGGTCTGTTGAGATATTCCTTTTAAGGTGAAGGATAAGTTGCTGCATTTGGCCCCTCCTACAACCAAGAAAGAGGCACAATACCTAGTGGGCCTATTTGGATTTTGGAGACAACATATTCCTTATTTGGGTGTGTTACTCTGGCACATTTATCAAGTGACCTGAAAGGCTGCCAGTTTTGAGTGGGGTCCAGAATAGAAGAAGACTCTGCAACAGGTCCAGGCTGCTGTGCAAACTCCTCTGCCACTTGAGTCATATGAGCCAGCAGATCAAATGGTGCTTGAGATGTCAGTGGCAGATAGGGATGCTGTTTGGAGTCTTTGGCAGGCCGCCATAGGTGAATCACAGTGGAGGCCTCTAGGATTTTGGAGCAAGTCCCTGCCATCTCCTCAGAAAACTAATCTTCTTTTGAGACAGAACTCTTGGCCTGTTACTGCGCTTTGGAGGAAACTGAATGTTTGACCATGGGTCATCAAGTTACCATGCAAATTGAACTGTCTATCATGAACTGGATGCTTTCTAATCCATCGAGCCATAAAGTGGGTTATGTACAGCATCATTCTGTCATCAAATGGAAGTTGTATATATCTGACTGGGCTTGAGCAGGTCCTGAAGGTACAAGTAAGTAACATGAAGAAGTTTCTCAAATGGCCATGGTCTCCCCTCCTGCCACCCTGCCTTCTCTATCCCAGCCTGCACTGATGGCCTCATGGGGAGTTCCCTATGATCAGTTGACAGAGGAAGACAAGACTAGGGCCTGCTTCACGGATGGTTCTGCACGATATGCAGGCATCACCCAAAAGTGGGCAGCTACGACATGACAGCCCCTTTCTAGGACATCTCTGAAGGACACCAGTGAAGGGAAATCTTCCCAGTGGGCAGAACTTCGAGCAGTGTACCTGGTTGTGTACTTTGCATGGAAGGAGAAATAGCCAGATGTGCAATTATATACTGATTCATGGGCTGTAGCCTGTTGAGGGAAGTCAGGGACCCAGAATGGAGAGACCGGCAGAAGCCGTGGCAGAATAACATAAATTGTGAAGATTTAATGGACATTTATCAGTTCCCAAAATTAATACTTGTATAATTTCTTATACCTGTCTTTACTGCAATCTTTGAACATAAATTGTGAAGATTTCATGGACACTTATCACTTTCCCAATCAATACTCTTATGATTTCTTATGCCTGTCTTTACTTTAATATCTTAATCCCAACATTTTCATAAGCTGAGGATGTAGGTCACCTCAGGACCCTGTGATGATTGCGTTAACTGTACAAATTGTTTGTAAAACATGTGTATTTAAATAATATGAAATTAGTGCACCCTGAAAAAGAACAGAATAACAGCGATTTTCAGGGAACAAAAGAGATAACCACAAGGTCTGACTGACTGTGGGGTCAGACAGAATAGAGCTGTATTTTTCTTCTCTCAGAAAGCATATAGCTGGGTGTGCGAGTAGGATAAATATTCTGAATTCTTTTCCCAGCAAGGAATATTAATAATTGATAGCCCTGGGGAAGGAATGCATTCCTGGGGGTAGGTCTACGAATGGCCACTCTGGGAGTGTCTGTCTTATGCGGTTGATATAAGGACTGAAATATGCCCTGGTCTCCTGCAGTACCCTAGGATTGGGAAATTCCAGCCTGGTGAATTCTAGTCAGACCAGTTGTCTGCTCTCGAATCCTGTTTCCTGTTAAGATGTTTATCAAGACAATGCATGCACAGCGGGACACAGACCCTCATCAGTAATTCTAATTTTGCCCTTGACTTGTGATCTTTTATTGCTCTTTGAAGCATGTGATCCTTGTGACCTACTCCCTATTCATACATCCCCTTCCCTTCTATAATCTCAAATAAGAACTTGCTGGTTTTGTGGCTTGGGGTCGCCATCACGGACCTACCAATATGTGATGGCATCCCCGGAGGCCCAGCTGTAAAATTTCTCTCTTTGTACTCTTTCTCTTTATTTCTCAGACAGGCCGACACTTAGGCAAAATAGAAAGAATCTATGTTGAAATATTGGGGCTGGTTCCCCAGTAGTGGTCAATGGTTTGGCTGGATGGTCAGAGACTTGGAAGAAGCATGATTGGAACACTGATGACAAAGAAATTTGTGGAAGAGTTATGTGGATGGTCTTCCCTGAGTGGTCAAAAAATGTGAAGACATTCATATCTTATGTGAGTGCTCACCACTGGGTGACCTCAGCAGAGGAGGATTTTAATAATCAAGTAGATAGGATGACCCATTCTGTGGACATCACTCAGCCTCTTTCCCCAGCCACCCCTGTCATTGCCCAATGCGCCCATGAACAAAGTGGCCATGGTGGCAGGAATGGAGGTTATGCATGGGCTCAACAACATGGACTTCCACTCACCAAGACTGACCTGGCTATGACTACTGCTGAGTGCCCAATTTGCCAGCAGCAGAGACCAACACCAAGTACTCGATATAGCACCATTCCTTGGGGTGATCAGCCAGCTACCTGGTGGCAGGTTGATTATATTGGACCTCTTCCATCATGGAAAGGGCAGAGATTGGTCCTCACTGGGTTTGTCTATTCTGCATGCAGTGCTTCTGCCAAGACTACCATCTGTGGACTCACAGAATGCCTTATCCACTGTCATGGTATTCCACACAGCATTGCCTCTGACCAAGGCACTCACTTTATGGCTAAAAACATGAGGCAGTAGGCTCATACTCATGGAATTCGCTGGCCTTACCATGTTCCCTATCATCCTGAAGCAGCTGGATAGAGAGAAAGGAGGAATGGTAATCCCAGCACTTTGGGAGGCC
>NW_016804856.1:225923-245894 GCF_001698545.2 Rhinopithecus bieti
AAAAAAAAAAAAAAAAAAAAGGAGGAATGGCCTTTTGAAGTCCACAATTGCAATGCCAACTACGTGACAATACTTTGCAGGGCTGGGGAAAAGTTCTCCAGAAGGCTGTGTATGCTGTGAATTAGCATCCAATATATGGTACTGTTTCTCTCATAGCCAGGATTCACTACAATTCAGGGACCTTCTACCTCAGTAAAATTTCTAGGGGTCCAGTGGTGTCAGGTCTGTTGAGATATTCCTTCTAAGGTGAAGGATAAGTTGCTGCATTTGGCCCCTCCTACAACCAAGAAAGAGGCACAGTGCCTAGTGGGCCTATTTGGATTTGGGAGGCAACACATTGTTCATTTGGGTTTGTCACTCGGGCACATTTATCAAGTGACCCAAAAGGCTGCCCATTGTGAGTGGGGTCCAGAATCAAGGGGTGGAAGTGGAAGTGGCACCACTCACCATCACTCCTAGTGATCCACTAGCAAATTTTTTGCTTCCTATTCCTGCGACATTACATTCTGCTGGCCTAGAGGTCTTAGTTCCAGAGGGAGGAACACTGCCCCCAGGAAACACAACAGCAACTCCATTAGACTGGAAGTTAAGACTTTGGGCTCCTCCTACCTTTAAGTCAACCGGCTTAGAAGGGAGTTACAGTGTTGGCTGGTGTGAATGACCTAGACTATCAAGATGAAATCAGTCTACTACTCCACAGTGGAAGTCAGGAAGAGTATGCATGGAATACAGGAGATCCTTTAGGGTGTCTGTTAGTATTAACATGTCCTGTGGTTAACTACAAATGGTAAACTACAAATGTGGTCAACTACAAAATGGAAAACTACAAAAGCCCAATCCCGGCAGGACTACAAATGACCCAGACCCTTCAAGAAAGGAAGTTTGGGTCACTCCACAAGGAAAAAAAAATCATGACCTGCTGAGGTGCTTGGTGAAAGCAAAGGAAATACAGAATGGGTAGTAGAAGGTAGTCATTAATACCAGCTATGACCACATGACCAGCTGCAGAAAGGAGGACTGTAACTGTCATGAGTACTTTCTCCTTATTTTGTTAATAACATGTTTGTGCATGTATACACTTGTACTAAGAAAATATCTTCATTTTATTTCTTTCTCTTTTATCATGTGACATAAGATTTATTGACTTCACATCAGCATGTAAGTATTGTTAACGTTAGGTAATAATATTTGGGTTGGGGATTGATGCGTTTCTGGTTGTACAAAGGATAGTTGTATCACGTTAGGCATAATTATGACCTTATTATTCTCTTTATTTGAAGTTTATATATAATCTCAGGAGATGAGCATGAGTTCAATTTGACAAGGGGTGGACTTGTGATGGTTAATACTGAGGGGCAACTTGATTGAATTGAAGAATACAAAGTATTGATCCTGGATGTGTATGTGAGGGCATTGCCAAAGGAGATTAACATGTAAGTCAGTGGGCAGGGAAAGGGAGGCCCACTGTTAATCTGGGTGGGCACAATCTAATCAGTTGCCAGTGCAGCTAGAATATAAGCAGGCAGAAAAATGTGAAAAGAGAGACTGGCCTAGCCTCCCAGCCTGCATCTTTCTCCCATGCTGGATGCTTGCTGCCCTCAAACATCAGACTCCAAGTTCTTCAATTTTGGAACTCAGACGGGCTCTCCTTGCTCCTCAGCCTGCAGATGGACTATTGTGGGACCTCATGATAGTAAGAGTTAATACTTAACAAACTCATATGTATATATATATATATGTATTCAATTAGTTCTGTCCCCCTAGAGAACCCTGACTAATACAACGTAAAAAAAAAGAAAACATTTAGCTGGGTGTGGTGATTCATGCCTGTAGTCCCAGGTCCTCGAGAGGCTGAGGCATGATGATCATTTGAGCCCAGAAATTTGAGGCAGCAATGAGCTATGATGACACCACTGTACTCCAGCTTGGGTGACAAGGTGAGACCTCGTCTTTTAAAAATAATGTAAAAAATTACATGATTCCGTCATGAGGGTTCTGCCCTCATGAAGAAATTAATGCTATTATTGTGGAAGTGAATTATCATGGGAGTAAAACATATCCTGATAAAAAGATATGTTTGGTCCAAGAGTTTGCCCTCTCTTGCACAGTAGCTTCTGCCTCCTATGTTTCCCACTACCAGAGACCAGTGCCATTTTCTTGAATTTCCCAGCCTCCAGAACCATGAGGCAAATAAACATCTTTTGTTTATAAATTACCCAGTCTGTGGTATTCTTTTATAGGCATAGAAAATCGACTAAGAAACTGGGTAAGGTAATTTTTTTGATTTGTTTGTTGTTTGTTTTAACCATGAGGCTATCTTCTCAGCTAAAAATGAAAAAAAAGGTATTTTATTCTACAGAAAGGACAGAATATTGATGGCAGTTTCAGTCTTCATTTCATAGGGCAGTATAATTGAGCATGATGATTATCTTTCTTTTTTTTTTTTTTTTTTTTTTTTTTTTTTGAGACAGAAGTCTCACTCTGTCACCAGTCTGAGTGCAGTGGCCGGATCTCAGCTCACTGCAAGCTCCGCCTCCCGAGGTTTACGCCATTCCTCCTCAGCCTCCCCAGTAGGCTGAGACTACAGGCGCCCGCCACTCGCCGCAGTTTTTGTATTTTTTAGTAGAGATCCGGTTCACCCGTGTTAGCCAGGAGTCTCGATCTCCTGACCTCGGGATCCGCCTCATCTCGGCCTCCCAAAGTGCTGGATTACAGGCTTGAGCCACCGCGTCCGGCGCGATTATCTTTCTTTAGAGTAGCTTTGAAACTCTCCTGACATCTTCTTAGAGGAGAGAAAAATGCTGCTGCAATGAGGATCTCAGATGACTTGAGTTAAATAAAATGTCCTTATATTGCATGGACATTAGCTTTTTAAGTCAATATTTTGATAGTAGGAGTGTTAAGCAGTATTCAGTTTCAGCTACACAATTCTGTTTTAATGAAACCTTTTCCTGGCTGGGTTTAAAATATGTTAAACATTTTACAAATTATTTAGCATTTACTTTTAACGGAAAAAGTGTATGAGCATATTACAGGAAAGATTTTAACTTAATATAAAATAAATCCAGCCTTTATTATACTACATTTTGCTGAAGGTTACATTAGGAATGTGTTAACAGGCACAGGATGATTTTCAGAAATTGAAAATCCTATAAAGTACACACAACCTACTATCTACTTTTAAGTGCCACTTAACATTGTCCATTCATCCTGGGGTTGTAAAATAAATTGGCAACAATTTACAACAGTTGCCTAATTTTACAGTCTTGGAAACTGGGGGTCAGAGAGATTAAAAGACTTGCTAAATACAAAAAAGAACCCAACAATTAATGGTGGCAATAGGAGATGAGTCTTCTAATTTCTAGATAAAATGCTTTGTAAAAAATAAGACTATGAACACAGCAACTGAGCAGGGCAAGTTAATTTTATGAACCCAGCCTTCATATATTTTTCAAATGATGGTATTGGAAGGAGTGGAGGGATGAAAACTAAAATACCAGTAGCGGGGTTTAAACCCACACAGGCAGTACCTCACTGGATCTTAAGTCTAATGCCTTAACCACTGAGCCAAATCAGTGATTTTTGAGACTGGCTCTTAATCACTATCCTTAAAATACCAAACTCAAAAGCAAAAAACAACTCAAGACATTCAAGTACTATATTAGTACATATTTGGTTCAATGTTTTATGGTTATTCATGTCTTTAAATACTTTGGGCTTTTTAATATTTGGGAACATAATCATTTTATTAGTGTTACAGGAAAAGAAAATAAATGTGATTTAAGTATCAATAAAAAAAATGTCCAAAGGAAACACTTTGCTTCATGGAAAGATAAAAACATTTTGACGGCTTTGGGGTTTTTATATTTTACACAAAACATTTAGGCTTGAAAGCCATGCCAAGTCTCAGAGAGGCTTTGAAACTTTAAGTTAATGTATCCAGAAGAAAGGTTAGTGCTTATTCTTAGTGCATCACTGGTCAGTCAGTCAGTTGGTAAATACCAGTTGTTAAAAACTAAATGTGTTCATGGAACAGCTTTGGGATTGTTAAAAACATAAATGCTAGCTTTGTTTCTCTTATCAGAGCTGTTAATTATCTTAAGGATGACTGAGAACACTTGCAAATGAAAAATTTGAAGTGAAATAAGACACAAGTATATATAAATCTAATAGCAGACCTCTTGGCTTCTGTACATAAGAGCAGAAGGATCATTAGACTTACTCATAGACGAAATTTTAGTGGCCAACTGAAATCAATTAAATCATGAGATTCGAAAGAATGTCCTGGTCTTGGGCAAATGAGGCTTAGTTTGTGTGGATTATGCCTATTTGTTAGTTTAGAAGAAAGATGTAAGGATACATGAGAGTAAGTAGATGTTACAGAGAATAATGTGGAGGCAGAAGGCAGGAAGTATTGTGGCTGGATAAAAGGGCAGGGACCAATTATTAAAGAATCTCTAGGGTCACATTTTCAAGACTGGCCTTTGTCTTGTGGATGATGGTGCAATATTGGGAGCTTTTAAGAAACAACGATATCTTACCAACTCCAATAACTCATAGCATATCTGAAGCCTTAGTATAATTAAATACAGGTGAGAGAAAAAAAAAAAAAAAAAAGAATGGAGAGAATAATAAAAAGAAGGAATAAAGGAAAGAAGAACAAGAGAAAAGGCTCTCTTATTATTTGCCCCTAAAACCAAGGTCGCCACTCAATCCTGGCAATGCCTGTTTTCCTGATGGATGGGTTATACAAGGTGTAGTTGCTAAAAGCCTACTCACTGATAATGATAATAAAATTACAGTAATGATCTGATGTATACTTTCCAGGATTAAGGTATGACTTAAAACTGTTTTCACAACCTCTATGCATTATGCTGTGCTAATTTCAAAAGTAGCTTTTTTGTTTGTTTTTTCAAATCAAATATCTGTATTCTTAACTGAGTTTCTCTCAGACCTCAGTACTCTATCCTTTAACGGCTGTGATCACTATGCTATGTTACCATGATTACTATCTGTCATGGTTTTAATTTTCACATAATATTTACTGTTATGATTATGAACTAGCAGCTGGGGAGACTAATTTATTACTTGGCTATTACTGTTGAAGGTCATGTAACTTCAACTTTCTGCTAAAGCATTTGATCACATCCTGCATGCTCAGCCAGGAAGCCTTTCTTCTGGCAACTCCTCAGGCTTCTGTGGAATTTATTAGTTTTTCAACCAGGGAAGTTGAAGCCAGTAGGCACTTATTTCTGGTAGCTGCCAATGAAGTATCTGATTTCTCAAATGCCCTCTGTTCTTATACCCAGCATTTCTTTATGCAGTAGTTATAAGAAATGGTATTCACAAAAATTCAGCTACCTACAGAGCCAACCTTCACATATCTGTTGGAGACTGACTTAGTTCTAAATATTACTTGAAATCTCAACTAGGACACTTCACTGTGTTATTTAAGTATATGGAAGAATATGTTCAAGTCTACCTGTGAAAAGTCTATTAATATTGCAGGTGCAAGTTGTGGCTTATAGGACAATTTTGAGACAAGCAGAGGAAGACTCTCTCTCTCTCTCTCTCTCTCTCTCTCTCTCTCATTCTCTCTCTGTCTCTTTCAAGTTGAGTGGGTAGTACAGATTGAAATGTAGAATTTATAATGGAATAATGCAAGTGGTTAAGTGTCAATGCCCTAAATGTAAGAGAAAAGACAGTCAGGATCCACTTCAGCATACAGAAGAGCATAGAGGTTTTAGTAACCTTTCCTAGAGACCATACATAACTTCTCAGTTAAATATAAGTTTAATCTCAGAATTGTCCTTAATATTGAAAAAGCAAATGGAAATCTAAAACATCATTTTTATGAGACAATTTGCCTATCAACATTAGAGTATTTGTGACCAAAACATAGCGTCATTAAACATTTGTGAATGAGAAAAAACAATGTATCTTCAAGATAAGCCTGACTTCAACTTCCGGTTCTGTAGAACATTGAGGAAGGACTGCATATCACACTGGCAAGCAAGTTGGCATGTAGGAATGGTGTCCTATGGCACAATTTGAACATCACTTACAATACAAAGAGCTATACAGAAGAGCTCAGTTTTTCCTGGATAAGATGTCTGAGTAGTGATGGTGATGCCATATTTCTGGAAAACTTATATGTATCATTTTAAATGGCAAGGATAGACAACAGAAGATATGTAAAGCTTTACGAAATGACAGGTCGGATTAGAGAGGGGTGGGAATATCCTGGAGGTAGTTGAAATAGTCCATTCAGGGAAGAAGCCGGGTTCAAATGAAAATTCTTTTATAAAAGAAATGTCATGGAAGGAGAGATAAAATTTAGGATGGACCTAATGTCATTGAGACCCATGTGGTTATAATCCTGGAATGGACAAGAGAGTGGTGATGCTGACAGTGCTGACATTAAGAGCACAGGCATATAAGGAAGATAAAAGTATACACTTTTGATATTTTGAATCAATAAAATGTAAGTATATAGAAGAGAATGAGGCAAAACCCAGAACTCTAGAACATGTGCACTTTTAGGAGTTAGGAAACAAAACCATCAAAGCAAGCAGAGAAAATTAGAAGGATGGAGGGGTCAGAGAGAAAATAAGAATAAGGAGAGATAAAATAAAAAGAAGTTGGAAGTAATCAGTAGAGAATTTTAAGAAAGATAGGTAGTCAAAAGGGCCAAATGTAACAGAAAGAAGTTCAGGAAGAAACAGCCAAGACAAGGTCCTGGGAACCAGAAACCTTAAGTAGCCAGAGGAGGAAGTCACATCCAGGAAAGGTGGGGAGAAGGGGGAGGCAATAAGTGTAGACCATCCTGTGGAAAAGACTTTCCAATAAAGCATTTCAAAAAATGAGGTGTTAACTCAAGAGTAACAAGGGAAGTATTTTAACATAAAGAGAAATAATCACGGTGTGTTGTTGTTTCTTCAGAGGGAGAAAAATCTGAATGGAAGTATCTAAAGAACTAGAGAAAGTAAAGGGTGATTTATGGGGCGAGTTCACAGGAGGAAAGACACAACGAGAATGTGATTTCTATGTTAAAGCTATAAAGTCACAGGCTCTGTGAAGCATTTTTGTCATCTTATGTCATTAATAAATACATTTATTTTTGCATTTCTTTAACAAATTAATAATGAGAGAAAGATGGACTCTAAATGCTTCTTCTGACACGGCATAAATAATGGTTCTAGCAGTGTCAGCTTAAAAAAACATATTTTCCTTTTCTTTTATTTCTCCCTGCTTTTAAAAATTCCACTTTGGGGATGTAGGGGTTGGCTTCCTCCAGTTTTCCAAAAGCTCCCTGCTTGTAGATTTCTGGTTTGTTTTGGTCTGTGGTGCAGTCATAGAATGTCACTTGTGAAAGCCATGTGGGACTCCAAGGAGATGCAGCTGAGAAGGCTTGCAGAGGCCTCATAGATCTCACAGCTGTTTCCATCAGGGTATAACAGTCACTTGCTTTTCTATAGATGCTTAGATTCTCGGTTTGAACAGAAACATTATATCTTTGGTCAGAACCTTCAGTCAAATAAAAATTGCAATGTAAAGAATGCCCAGTTGGGGTCCCTGACTTTGACACTCACCAGTTTTTCTCAGGTGTCATGGAAGTTTATGTTCTCAGGCCTTTGCTCCTTTCTAAGACACACATCTCCCTTTACTAATTTTATCTGTCAATGTGGGTTTAATTTTATTTGTATACTGATGACAACAGATTAATGTTATAAATTTAGCCTTAATGTTCTCTCTGCCACATCTCTGCTATATGCTTGCCAAATTGATGTCAAGGATATGGTATCTAGAATGTTTTTTCAAGTTATCCCTACCAAAATGGTTGCTTTTATGAAATGCAGGTAGCCCTGTCACCCTTCAGGTTTTCTCTCTCATTTTCTTTAAACTTCATGTTAGAAAACAACATTTTGAACATGAGAATATCAGACCCAATAGAGTTCTCTCTGTTTTTACTGTTGCTGTTGTTAAAACTTTATTTCTGGTAAAAAATAACAACAACATACACACACCAGAAAACCAAAGACATCATGCTCTAGCAATCTTAATAGAGAAATGATACTTTACTTCTACTTCAGAAAGCAAATGCCGGAATGATGTGCCTTTCCATCTTAAACCTTTTTTTTTTTTTTTGATCAACATTGAATGGCTCAAAAACTTTAATAACAACTAACTAACATTTGAACAGGGCTATGAAGGTTTCAAGGGATATTTATGTACATAATCACTTTTAATTCTAGAAAAACCTTGCAAGAGAGTCATTATTATCACTCTCAGTTTGAATCCAAGGTCATAAAGAACAGAGACCTCAAATAATCTCTAAATGATCATCCATAAAGCAGGTAGCTGAGCTTCTGGGTTCAAACCTCAAGATCTTTCTATAATTCCACATTACCTCCAAGCTATATGTTACTGTTTCTGGATACATTTATGGCTTCTATTGCAATAAAACTTTGTCCTGAACCACTAAAGTGAGAATAGAATGATACTTTCCTTTCTCAGAAAGTGGTTAATCCCAACTTAACTTTTAGAAACTTGTAGAAGTAATCATAATAAAGCTGAATGCCAGGAAAATTATATTTTTTCTTAGTTATAAGAACAACGATCACACACCAGGAGCTCTAGTGCTTTAAATGAGTTATCTCATTTAATTTTCATAATAGTATTATGCAGATTATTATTACTAACCCTATCTATCAATGTGGAAGCTGGCAATGATAATTTAACTTGCTCAGGGTCATCCAGCTGACTTCAAAAACAGTCTGCTTCTAGAGCCTGCATGGTTAACCTCAGTAAGTACTCCTTCTCAGTTAAAATACTTGGAATGCAGTTGGTCTATTGAAAAGCTTCTCCTCCAGAATAGTAATGTAGCCCCCAAGGAAGTGTTAGCAGAGATGTGCTGAGCAATGAAAAAGAAAAGTGAGGGAAATAAAGTTTTCAGAGTAAGTCTATCCACTCTAGAGATATTTACTGCCACACCCATAGCTGTTCCAAAGCCCATCATCAGTTGGTGTATTTCTGCTTCGCCTCCACTGGCGTCCTTGCCTGCTTTGACAGAACCACACGCTCAGTTGCTCTGCATGTCTCATCATTTGCTCCAATGAGCCCGGCACTTGAGCTTGATTCATATTAAATGGTCAGATTTCTTTTGGATTTTGATAGATGGTGTGATTAGGATGTAGAAAATGATATTATATCAATTAATTAATTTCCAGTATATTTTGTATATTTACTGGAATCACACTATATTTAGGCATCGTTGACCCACTTATTCATTTATTAATTAATTCAGTGGATTCTTAGTACAGTCAAAATAAAATCTAATCTCTCCAGATGACTGTATGGCCCTACATGATTTGGCCCCTGTTAATCACTCCAGACTTGTCTCTTACCACTGTTTCCTTGTGTTCCCTTATTTGCTTTCTTTCTGTTAAACATTCTGAATTTATTCCTGCCTTACAACCTTTGCAGGTGCTGCTACCTTTGTCATAATGACTTGACCTCTCCAATTCTCAGATACTCACTTTATTCAGGTATCTGCTCAAATACCATTTCTCAGACGCCTGCCCCATCGCCTTATCCAAAACATCACCTTATCATCCCACTCTCCATCTTTTCACCCTGCTTTTTCTTCATACCCGTTATTCTAACTAATAGCATAGTGTTTATATTCCTATTTTTCTACACTGTAATATAAAATCTTGAGAGTAGGGGCTTTATCAGTCTCATTCATCTCTTTATTACCAGCACCCTGCACAGCACCTGGCTCATTTCAGGTGCTTGTCTTGAGGGCCTAGTTTTTCTTAGGCACTACTCTAGATTCTGTGATACAATTATGAATAAGACCAACAAAGTCCTGCTCTCACAGAACTTACATTTTAGTATGGAAAACTGACAAAAACAAATGAATAATTTGTATTATATCAGATGGTAATGAATTAATAAGCCAAATACCTACAGTATATATCACTATTAAGAGGTTCAGAAACCCAAGTGGAAAATATTATTTTTACCCTGAGTAACTTGAAATTATTCATATAAATACAAAGAAATCAAATAGTATGAAAAGATAAAGGAATGATCAGAGAGGAATAAAGGTATTAGGAAGCCAAAGGAGGTAAGTTTTGAATTAAGTAAGAGAGGGGAATTAAGGAATGGAATTAAGTGGATAGGCACAAAGGGAGGAAAAGCACCATGCACATAAAACTAAATATTTTGCAAACTACTTCATGAATCCTCCTTTGTCTTCTTTTCTTCCAGCCTTTAAATTGCTTAACCTCTTACCTTTGCTTGATATTATACCTACCTCAGTAAAGTACCTACACTTGATAATATTTATAATATGAAGGTTTAATTTACATCTGACTCCAAACATTATCTAAACCTCAATTGTACAACAAGAAATACATGACAGCAGGGATCCAAGAGTCCCACATTTTAAACAGGTGAGTGGAAATCTGTGGCAATGTAAATTGTAAACATCTAATATGCTGTATTTATGTCCTTTCCATTAATTATTATGCTCATGGATATATGTGTTTGTATCCATTTTCTTATTTTGAAATCCAAAAATGAGTGAATATTTTATCAGGGGATTTCAATTAAGTAGGTAATTTAAAAATTCAACAATGTAAAAAAAAGTCTTCACAATAGTAATTATGAAGAACACTTTGTTTTAAATATTTAGGCCCCAACATAAATCCTGTTACTATAATACACATGTATATGCAATATTATAAACACTTACCATATATAAAATACCTACATTTGAAAAATTAAAATGTTAAAATATTTTGTTCTTGAGAAAATGGTAAATAAACTAGCAAACAAAACACTATTAAATATGAAAACAAGGACTAGTAAGCTGACCAGTGAAAGTTCAATTTTGACTAAAATATACTAGCAGATTTTTAAAAAGCATTTTGTCTTGCCCTTGATGGAAACTAAGTGTGATATTAATATTAATAATATAATAAGAGACATAGACACCCACACATATACATATTGATATAGTTGGCAAAGTGCAAAGTGAAATTACTTCTAATTCTCAGAGCAAATGAGCAGGATGGTATTATCTCCATTTTTAAGATGAAATATTAGGGCTCTGAGAGGTAAAATAACTTGCCTGCAATAATGCACTCAAATTCTGATATGTCTGACCCTAATGCCTGTGCTCCTTCTACTACATCATACTGCCTTCATTAGATGACAAATCACCCTTTGTGATAAATCAAGGAATTACCTCTTGAAATAAAAGCAAAACAAATGAACAATAGAGACCTTACTTGCTCTGCTCTCTCATTATGTAAGTGTTACAGACTGAATCATGTTCTCCTAAAATTCATATATTGAAGTCCCAACCTCTAGAATCTTAAAATGTAGTTGTATTTTGGAGATAAGGTTTTTAATAGAGGTGATTACGTTAAAATGAGGTAGCTAGAATTAAAAGTTAAGTTACAACTTGGGTGGGACCCTAATCCAATATGGGCTGGTGTCCTTATAGGAAAAATGATAGACACTTGGGATGCAATTGCAGAGAAAAGGCTATGTAAAGATAAAGTAAGAAGATGGCCATCTGATAGCAAAAGAGAGGACTTAGATGAAACAAAACTTGCTGACACCTGGATGTTGAACTCACAGCCTGCGGAAGTGTGAAAAAATAAATTCCTGTTGTTTAAGCCATGCAAACCCTGGTACTTTGTTATGGCAGCCCAAGCCAGCTAATACAGAAAGGCCAGCCTATTTACCATTTTATGAAGACCAACATGACGGATCTGTTATTACATGGAAAACTCTCATTAGGATGCTAAACATCTCATTAGGATGCTAATTCATATGAAATTGGCAAAAAAGGACATTTTGTTATGTAAAATTTATGACTTTAGGTACCCATGCATTACATTATAAACATCATAAGATGAATGCAAAGTTCTTTTCAAAAGTAATTTGAGATTTTTTCGGCAGTATACAACTTTTATCAGTAGACTATTCATTTTTTTCTGTGAAATCAATAGTTGTTTCCTAAACTCCAAACTCTGAAAAGATAAATAAGGCCTTGTTATGGCAAATTTATGCTTTCGTGTAGTATAAAAAAAGGAATTGATTTAAACTGATATTGAGAAACACGGCATAGGCCAGAGAGACAGAAAGAGAGAGACTATGATTTCACCAGGACTTTGTTCAGTTTGGCCTTGAGTTAAAAATCAAAACAAAACAAAACAAACAAACAGACAAACAAACAAACAAAAAAAAAACAAAAAAACTTTGTGTATTGGTTTCTCCAAATGTAAAAGCAATAAATGAAAACCTGTCCTTGCTCACAGGATATAAAAAGAAATTGTAAGAAGAAAAGCCAGAGAATAGTGGTAAATTCAGGGATTTCAATTGCTTCAATACTCTATAAAGATTACTCCAGTGTCTCTCTTTTTTTTTTTTTTTGAGACAGGATCTTACTCTGTCATTGAGGCTAAAGTGCAGTGTGCAATCATGATTACTGCAGCCGCCAACTCCTGGGCTCAAGCGATCCTCCCACCTCAGCCTCCCAAGTAGCTGGGACTAGAGCAAATTTATTTGTTATTATTTATTTTTATTGTTTGTAGAAATGTGGTCCACTATGTTGCCAGGCCTGGTCTTGAATTCCTGGGCTTAAGTGATCCTCCCACCTTGGCCTCCCAAAGTGCTGGGATTACAGGCATGAGCCCCTGAGCCCAGATCACGTAGTTTCTTAAACTTCTAAGAGTAGCCATCTGCAATTTGTACAATTTTGAAATATTTCCATTAATGAAACTCTGAATATTGAAGGAGTTCAAATCTGATATTTCCAACATGGATTCAGTGACAGGTGGACACAAGTGGAGTAGCTTGTCCTTAAATTCCTAGGATATTTGGGTGTCTTTCTCTCCACTTCCACCACCGCACACAAACAGTAAGACCAAAGTATCTGCTGACTCAAACTTCTTTACAAACACACACCCATCTCTAGCCATATGTCCATATGATAAATACAAAATATTAGCAGCTAACATTTACTGAATGCATGCTATATACCAGGGACTGTTCTCAGCACTTTATATGAAATAGCACATGAAAGTCTCATAATCCTGGACTCTTACTACTTTTAGCTGTACTGTGGCAAGAGATGCTAAGTACCTAAGGTCACACAGCCAATAAGTTTACAGTTGGTTTCAAACCTAGGCAGAGTAGTCCTAGGGGCTCCACTCTTAAATTTTAAGCTCTATAGGCTCTAATAATAATACATTTGTTTATATATGTTTTGAGCATCAAAATTCCTTGTTAAGTAAGATTAAGAAGTTAACCTTACTAGAGGTTACAGCGATTTGATAACCATCACATGACTCATAATATAAATGGTGAAACCAGGTCTAAAAGCCAATACATCTCACTTCTAGCCCATTCTCACACAATCAAAACTGATTTTGGCAACAGAGAATGGAACTCACTACTAATTTACCCTTTTATCTTAAGCTGCCAAACTATGCTCTTATCAAGAAGGAACCAGTGAAGTATTAAGAAATTCTGCTGATTTTCTGGAAAATTTGAAGAGCATCTAATCACAGCATCCAGCTCCAAAGATGAAGGCTGTCTCAGCAATTGTATAAACCTGGCCAGTATCACTATTACCCAATATGTACAAGTCCCTGAGGGGAAAAGAACACTATACTACCTGCTGTACAAGGCACAGTTAAGTGAAACCCCACACACTCTCAGATCCAGTCTATCTGAGATGCTATATTTTACTGCTTTTTTATTTTGGGTAAGATTTCCTTCACCATCTATCATATGACATATGTTTTAAAAAATTAAAATTAATTTAAGTTTATTTTGTTTTAGAAATTTATGGCTACACCGGAGGTAAATAGAGAAATAAGAGAGGAAAATTCTGAAATGGAACTCACTAGTTTAAGGATTTAAAGAGAAAGATGAGAAGAATGAGAAAGGGAGAGGAAAACTTTATGAAAACGAAAATGAATATAGTAGATGAAGAAGACAGATGATGGATAAAATGGTAGCTGGAAAACATTAAAGCCAAAGAGCAGAATAAACTAGAGCTTCAACTTTTTGCCCTGGCTTTAATTTGTTTTTCTACCAGATTTGACCTGGGTTTTCATGATTCAAGTCCTGAAATAATGTCATCTTTATTTGTGCTGTGCCTTATAGTTCACATAATATTTCCTGCCCTTAGTTTACAGAAAAATCCTATGATATACTTAAAGCAGGCTATTATTTTACGTTCTAGGTAAAAAAAAAAAAAAAAAAAAATTGAGATTCAAAGGGTTAAGTTGTTTTCCAAAGGTCATACAGCTAGTTAGTGATAGAACCCAGGTGTTCTAATTACTAACTCAATGTTCTTTTTACCGCATGATGCTACCTCTTCAATGTGTTATTTAATATGGTGTTATAGTGTCAGGACAGATGAAATTGTCTACTTCTCTTAGTTCTCAGAATTTTAATGTCTTTAGCTTGTGCCGCTGCCTTCCTCATTTTCTATGAGACTGAGGTGGGAAGAAAGGCTTGAATAAAAGTACAGATGCCGAAGCACATCCACACCCACTAACAGATATTATTTCCCTGCATCAAATTCTTTGTCATCAAGACAACAAATGAGAACAGACTCAAAAACAATAAAAAGCACAGAACAGTTTTTGTTTTAGTTATTATTTTCTTGCTGACAAGTACCTGCAATCTAGCCATCACATTGCTTCATATCACACCTGTGTACTCTCTAAGAAGTAGACAGGAGCTGGCAGAAGATGGAATGTTGAGTCAGAGGAAGACATGACTACATCTGGAGAGGGAAATTGACTGTGAGAGAGGAAAGGATGAATGAGAAAGATAGGAGCAGGCAGTCCTGAAGAAAAACTGGCAGATGATCCTCTATACAAGTATCTCAAACCTTGATTTAAAAGCAAAGAGGAATATAGATAAAGGTAACTTGACAGTTTAGGACCCATGATATTGAAAAGTAAGAAAAAGAACGACCATCAACTTGATTTCCCCTATATATAAAACTCCTAAGAAAATAATAACTTGGCTAAGTTTATGTTTCCCCTCAACACTAACTGAATTTGTAGCAAAATGTTGTAATCAGCAGTGAAAAATAGTGATAAATATATGTAGATAAAAGCTCTAAGCAGGCTGGAAATATGTCTTGTTCACTGTTGTATTCCTTCCACTTACGTTAATGCAGAATATAACACCCTCAAAAATATATGTTTAATGAATAAAAACACAGATAAGTTTTATAATGCTTAACAGATAAGCAAGATCTCACAAGAAGAAATCAATACTATACACACAAAAACTGATAACCCAGTTTGGTCTACTTTGAGATAAGAATTACAAACTATTAGAAGACAAAGTTTAGAACCATTTTACCATTTTATATTATTATAGATAAGAAAAAGCTCATATACAAAATGTGATGGTTAATACTGAGTGTCAACTTGATTGGATTGAAGGATGCAAAATATTATTTCTGGGTGTGTCTGTGAGAGTGTTGCCAAAGGAGATTAACATTTGAGTCACTGGACTGGGAGAGGCAGACCCACCCAAAATCTGGAGGGACAACATCTAATCAGCTGCCAGTGTGGCCAGAATAAAAGCAGGCAGAAAAATGGGGAAAGACGAGACTGGTTTAGTCTCCCAGCCTACATCTTTCTCCCGTGCATCCACTTCCTGCCCTGTAACATCGGACTCCAAGTTCTTGAGCTTTGGGACTCTTGAACCTTCGACCCCAAACTGAAGGTTGCATTGCTGGCTTTCTTACCTTTGAGGTTTCGGGACTCCAACTGACTTCCTTGCTCCTCAGCCTGCAGACAGCCTATTTGGGGACCTCACCTTGTGACTGTATGAGGCAATACTCCTTAATCAACTCCTCTTTATATATACTTCCATCATATTAGTTCCATCCCTCTAGAGAAACCTGACTAATACACAGATATTCACAAAGGGAAAGATTAAGGCTAAGGATTATTAGATCAACAGGACCTTGCCTTCCAACTTGCCCTTCCTTCACTCCCCTCAATCTAGTTTTTAATTGCCTACTCTAAAATTAGATAAACAGTCACTTACGGTTGTCTCAGAAGTGTTTGCACCTTGCTTTCCAACCCTCAAATCCTATACTATCCAATCATCTTGATGTATTATGATTACTTTTTACTTGTTTCATGGTCTCCCCCACTCCTTCTACTTAATCTAAATTTCTTTGTCTCAGTCAAGGCTCTGTCTTGCTTATTAGCAGCTGTATTTTCAGCACATAGAAAACTGACAGCACATAGTACGCACTCAACAAATAACTGTTGAGTGGAATAAAATGTATTTCAAATGCACTTCTCTTTCCAAACTTTGTAATCCCCAAAGCTTTCTCCATTAGATTTATATTCTATAATAAACACAAAATAATTATTTCAGATAACTTGTTAAGACATATTTATTATGCAACCATAGGTATAAATAATTTTAATCATGTAAAAGTAACATATTTGAATCACTTCTTGACTTCACTATATCAGAAGTGAATAATTTTATTTTCTTAATATTAATGCTAATTAAAGAACCAATGAAACTACTGTATTGGTGTATTTGCCAAAATAAATATTTTATCAAAAATCCTTGAAAATATATAATTTTCATTATTATTAATGAAAATACAAAAGGATTTATTTCTAGTTAAATGGTTTATGGGGCTGTAGCTTTTATCTAAAATCCATGAAAATAATGAAAATTATATATATGCTATATATATAATATATAATATATAATAAATCCTTTTGTATTTAAAAAGGCTCACATTATTTGCATTTGAAGTTGTTGATATTGATTACAAGTGGAAGCAGCAAGCTGTTATGGAAGAAAACATTGAACTAGGAGTGCAAAGCAATGAGTTTTAGTCTAGATTTATTATAACTACATGTGTAATCTCGAATCATAATATTTGGAGGCTGGTATTTTAGCTCCAATAGGAAGTAACACTTGAGAAGATCAGATAGGATTTAGTATATGAAAGCATTTTGTAAACTCAACAATACCATACAAATACAGTCATGTGTACTTAATGTAATGAGGAAGATACATTCTGAGAATTATATCATTAGGCAATTTTGTAGCACAAACCTCATAGAGTGTACTAACACAAACCTAGGTGGTACATAGCCTACTGCACACCTATATGGTACAGCTTATTTTCAGGCTACAGACTTGTGCAACATGTTACTGTACTGAATGATGTAGGCAATTGTAACACAATTATAAGTATTTGTGTATCTAAACATAGAAAAAAATAGTAAAAATATGGTATGAAAGATAAAGTTAGTACACATATATTGAGCAGTCACCATGAAGGGAGACTGCAGGACTGGAAATTGCTCTTTTGGGTGAGTCAGTGAATAAGTGGTGATTGAATGTGAAGGCCTAGAACACTATTCTATACCACTGTAGATTTTATATAAACATTGTACACTTAGGTTACACTAAATTTATAAACAATAATTTTCTTTCTTCTTTCTTCAATAATAAATTAATCTTAGTTTATACTGCAACTTTTTTACTTTATAAACTTTTAAATATTTTTTAACTTTTTGACTCTTTTGTATTGAGACATAACTTAAAACACAGACATATAGCTGCACAGAAATATTTTTTCTTTATATCTTTATTCTGTAAGCTTTTCTCTATGTATTTATTTACTTATTTAAGTGTTTTGTTGTTGTTGTTGTTAAAAAACTAAGATAAAAACACAAACATTACCCTAAGCCTACACAGAGTCGGTATCATCAATATCACTGTCTTCCACCTCCAAAGGTTGTCTCACTAGAAGGTCTTTAAGGACAATAACACGCTTACAGCTGGCATCTCCTATACAATATCCTCTTCTGGATATCTCCTGAAGTGACTTCCCGAGGCTACTTTATAGTTAACTTCTTTTTTAATAGTAGGAGCACACTCTAAAATAACGATAAACAGTATAGTATACATAGGCCAGTAGCATAGTCATTTATTTTCAGTATGAAATATTATGTACTGTACCTAATTGTATGTGCTCTACTTTATATGAAAGGCAACACAGTATGTTTATTTCCACCAGCATCCCTATAAACACATACTGCCTTGCACTAGGATGTTATGATGGCTCCAGTGCAACTAAGAGATTCAGATTTTTCAGCTCTATTATAATATTACAAGGCCACCATTGTATATGCAGTCCATCATTGACCACAATGTTATGCTGGGCATAATGGTATACAACATTACTATGGTTACATTCTGCAAAGGACCTTTCTATTCTTAAACAAGGTTAGATGATATTAGTAAATAAAATTCAATATTCTCTGTGTACTTCACAAAGCAAAGAGACAAAATTTTATTGATGAGCAATCTAAGGTCAACTGCTGACTCATTTTAGCAGAAATTGGCTTACATTATAAGAGATGTGCCTATTTATAATTCTGAGAGACTCCCTAAGGAGAATCATATTGAACTAGATGGCATTTTTACCAGACAGAATTCGTTTCCACAGAAATAAAAGTGAATGTTAATGAGTATGACTCCAATCATAGTCACATTAATAATTCCAAAACATTTTTAACAAACAATAATAAAAAATGTTTACCCATCTTCTCATGCCGAGTCAATAGTAAATCGAGGTATCTTTCATCACTGATTCAAAATCTTTAATATGAAACAGCACCAATGTGGACAAAAGTAAAAATTTTCAGCATTGAAAGTGCTGGTTATAAACGCAAACATCAAAATATAATTGAACTGATAATGAGCCTTAGGTGAATAGTTCCCAAAGGAATTGACCTAGAAATACTGGAACAAATACTGGTGAACATTCAAGTTCCTGTTTTGACTCCACCACAGAAAATATGCTGTTATTAACTAACTTAACAGTTTCTGACATTCATATGTTATCCCCAGATTGTGGAACTTCAGTTTTGTTTTCATTTCTAAGTGTTTGGAAAGTACACATAGTGTTCCAGCAGAAATGATGTTAAACTCATTGGTTATCATTTCACAGAGTGACTGTGTGGAGAAAGAACACAGAAATACTTCCTGTTTAATTAAGTTTAAAAATCTATCTTTTACTGTAAAACACTAAAGAGCATTTGTGATATTATTTTTATTTTATTTTACTGCAGACACTTTATTTTACTGCAGATACATATAAAAAGGCACTTATAATTAAATTTCAGTATTTGTGCCATCCAAAGAGATATATGCGAAGACATTAAATTAGAAAAAGATATACGGAGACAAAGGATTTCGCCAGAGTGCACATTCCAAACAAATGTGTCTGCTATAATACAATGAATTTTAAAAAATTATTAAGCCCAGACACATAGATATTTTTAAATGAGTTCCATGTTTTTCATCTTTGATATGAAGGCTTTGAACATGCAATTGTACCAAAAAAATATAACTGTTGTGAAAAGTCATGAAACATAAAGCTAGTAAAAAGAGATTCCAGGGTCAGGCGCAGTGGCTCACGCCTTTAATCTCAGCACTTTGGGAGACAAAGGTGGGTGGATCGCCTGAGGTCAGGAGTTCGCAACCAGCCTGACCAACATGGTGAAACCCTGTCTCTACAAAAAATACAACTGGGAGTGGTGGAGGGTGCCTGTAATCCTAGCTACCTGGGAGGCTGAGGCAGGAGAATCTCTTGAACCCAGGAGGCAGAGGTTGTAGTGAGTGGAGATGGCGCCATTGCACTCCAGCCCGGGCAACAAAGAGCGAAACTCCATCTCAAAAAATAAATAAATTAAAAAAAAAAAAAAAAAGAAAATCCCAGGATGAAAGAATAAAAAAAATGTTTGGAAAATAACCCCAAAAAAAAAAAAACAAAAAAAAAAAAAAAAAAGAAAATACCGAGTGGAAAAAAAAAAAAATTTTTTAAAAAAACCCCAAAAAAAAAAAAAAAAAAAAAAAAAAAAGGCA
>NW_016804856.1:248117-252924 GCF_001698545.2 Rhinopithecus bieti
TGGCATTTTATGGAGAATAGTCCTTTTCCTATCAGGGTAAAAGCAAAAAACAAACAAAAAATAACCTTTTAGTTTTATTGGAATGATTAACTTTATGAATCTGGGCCTCATTCCATTCTCCAATAATATCTAAAACAAGGCACTATTAATCACCTAACAGTTATCTGATAATAGAAATTTAAGAAAAAATATCCTTTTACAAAATAAATCTTATCTCAACACGATTTCTGCAATGAACTAGTATTGATATTTTACCAACTGTTTAGTCATCACTCGGACAAGTCCCAGAATGATTTATTTTCAGAATGACCCCAAATTAAAGGGACTTGACAGCCTCCAGGTTCTTCTCCATCTTTGCTGATTTTAGAACTATCTGGGCAAGCAGAACTTGGTGACCAGCCAATGCCTGGCTCCTATGGTATCTCTAGCTGCTTTTCCCTTTTACATCCACTGTGCCTCCAATCTCCTTTCAAGAGCCAGCTCTGTCAAAAGCTGGGGAAGCTTCATAGATGGGTGAGTTCTTGAAAGCCGCTACATGCAGAACATCTACCTAGAAAACATCCCCTGATTTGTGTTGAAACAGAAGTAATTGATTTCCATTCTGCTTTTAAGTTGGCTAAACTCCAAGAAACAAAACCCACTGGGTAACAACTTCAAAGGGGATGATAAGCCACAATATGAATACTGCTACATGAAATTATTATTGATGGTATATTTCTGCCTGAATTTAAATATCACAGAAGTCACATAATTTCACTTTGAAGATGAAAACATCATTCAGCAGAGACCTGTAATACAGATTATTGTCTAGTAGTACTGCCAGATACCATCATTATACAGATGTTCTATTGTAATTTTAGTGCATCATCAGAAAGTCTCATACAAACAATAGCAGTTGTTATCATCCTAAACCTCATATCTGGCAAAATTCTTATCTCTGGCCCTGAAGGCTTTAGATCCAATGTTATAGGGAAATATGTTATTTTTCACATTTTAAAATTATTATTCAAATTAATTCATCAAAAGGTTTTAAAGGCAAAATCATGTCATTCTCTTAGTCTTACTCTTTCATTCACTCCCATGTACACAAACATACACATATTGTAAACATGCAGCAATATAAATAGTATAATGAAGTGAGTATTGTTTTGAGTTCTTATAATTTCAGAAAACATGAGGGGTATCAGAAAGAAAACAGTCACGTTTCAAATGTTATGTTTACCATTCTAATTATTGTCGTGTAATAGCTGAACCTATATATTGAAGAATCAACTCAGCTTCATGCTTTGTCAAAACAACAACAACAACAACAACAACAACAAAAACAACAAAACTTGCTATGAGTATACAGAGGATTAGTGGCCCAAGCACTGGTAATAGTACTTCTGTATTAAAAAAAAAAAAAATGTATGCACACACACACATATACACACAAATTCAGACTCACATTGAGCATTGACCTCTGGTTTTACACACTTTACAGACTGAAATTCAGGTTGGTGCTGGTATACATCTGAAAGGCAGATTTGAAGAAGAAGATTTTTGGTTCAAGGTTAATACAATAACTTGGAGATTTTAGTTGATTCTGTTTAATACAGGTTTCTTCAAACATGTATTAAAAATAGTGACTGAGATTTTATTATGTGTCAGGCTTCTCTTATTTTCTTCTATTTTTTCTTTTTTCAGGTGCTGGGGGTGTAATAATCAGAAGACAGATTTGCTGCTTCTGCATTACTTGTATTCTTGTTCTATACTTGGAAGAGAATAAATGATGCTGGGTGGGGAGGGGAGGTTTTACTGAAGTAAGCGTATGTTCCATCCTTGCAATGAATTATACATTTCTGAGTGGCAAGAAAGTAAATGCTGCCTTCTAATGTTGCCTTTATGAAAAATACAAATAAAATGCATTTAGATCTATTACTCTTAAAATAAGAAGCACCATGCCTTTTAGCTTATTTGTGGCCACGGACAAAGATAACATACAAAGTTTAATTTATTCAGTAAAGGATTTCAGGCCAATTGACAATTTTTTTTTTTTTGCTATTTCATTTGGTGGCATAATTGAAAATTACTTGAATGCCCAAATGAGAATGCTCAGTTTCTTTTCCCCGTCTGAGCTGGCTTTACTCAATTCTACATGTCAGAACAAATCCAACAAAGCTAATTGGTTACCAGCACTACTCCCACAAATGCACACACGTATGCCCTGTGTGTTTTCAAATTTGAAGCTCTGATTTTCTTTGTTTTACGCAGATTGATCACTTTGATCCATTTGGTGTATCTTGACTTACATATACTACTAAAAAAAAAGACTTAATATACAGATTTTTTATTGGAAATATAAATTCAAAATGCATTAGATGCCAGATTCTTGTGTAAAGCTGTCATTTAACGTTTGGGAATTCACAGTATGCTAATTGCTTCTCAGAACATACAGAAGTCATCATGTATTCTTTGCAACTTAAAAGTCAATGATAAGTATGTCCTGCCTTTGAAAGATAAGGTACATACACATATTTTATTTCCCTCAATTACATGAATCAAGACCTAAATAGAATCTGCTGAAATAAGATCAATGTATATTCCTTATAAAAGAAGTGATAAGAATGAATGTAGTCCTTTAAAAAGTTCATTTCATTCTTCAGAGGGCATAGAGTGTGAATAGTGGTAGATAAAATGAAAACAGAAATTCTAAGAAACAGTTACTACTCTGGTACTTGTACCAATACGCCATGTTCTGTTCTGTGCTGAAAATGTTCCTGGCTCTGCTCTAATCTGCTGTTTCAGTTACACAGTCGTTTTTCTTTCATGAAAGATGTGGGAGGGTTTAAATATTCTCTTAGCAGCCTCATGGCTAAAGAAGTGAAGGCCAAAATTGTTAATCAATAGATCAGTAAATAAGACTTTGTAAATTTACAAGAAGAGTTTTTATGCTGTAGTCTTCTCTGTTTCAGCTAGGTCACCTGCATTTTTTTCAACATGAGAGCTGGATGAGGTAGGATATAGGTACAGTACTAGTATAGGTTTTTGAATTTTCATTAAACTCAAAACACCTGAAGTTATACTTATTTCCCTTGTTCCTACAAATGTAAGATATTTTCTTGTAGAGAAGCAATTTGAAGGCTAATCCTAGTTTAGAAATTATAGAAGAATTTATGTAATATTAAAAATATAATGAATTAAAGATGTGAACTCTGAGAAGTCTAATTCTATGTGTGTCTAATGCATGGATGGCCTCTTGTGCTTAATTTAAAGCAATCACTGTCATAGAATATCCCTTCACTCTATTGCATAAAGAAAATGATTCAAATCTTTAAATCAGACATTTAAAAAATGAAGCTCAAGTAATCATCAAGTAAGTTTTATGGCATATTATTTTCCACTAACAAATCTGCCCCATAAAGGATATTGCTATGCCCCAAGGATATTTTTTCAGAGCATTTTTATTTACCTTATTTTCCTTTCCCTTAGGAGGTTTCCTTTTGGGCTCATATGAAAGTATCTTTTATTTTTTTTCACAGATCCATGTGCCTCCTGCTCTTTTGAAAACACTAATAAAACAAAATATCTTTAAAAAGTCCAATTTCTCCAGTAGGACAATAACGCCAAGCTAGTTTATAATTGTAAAAATAAAAATAATTCTGATTTGGGATTTTATACATGTTTTAGGATGACAAATTTTATGTCACAGAAAATTATAAAACTTCATGTACAACTAAGCTACATGTACATATTAGTGATATATTCTGCCTAGGTCTTTTTCTTTTAAGTTATTTTTTGTCTCTTATTTCTTTGATGTTGGCAGCCATTATGGTGGTGGCTTGATTTTATTAGTGTTGGAGGGAAGAAAACTACACTTACATGTTTTCTCAAGTCATTTGAGAAAAGGCAAACTATCACACATATTTGTCTGATTCCTATGGCACCTGTGTACTAAATGATGGGAATTACATTAGAAGCCAGCTGATGGGGACACTTTTTGTTTGTTTGTTGTAATGGATGGGCCTATAAAGAGTCAGTGATTTCAATCATGACTTGCTAGAGCTACGAGCAGATGAGGGTGACATAAAATTGATGTATCCATTTCTTTATTGGATAGACAAACATAAAATGTCATGGCCACCAGCCTTAATTGTTATTTGAGTTATGAAAGTTAAAAATTTTTTACCCTCTCATTTGTTTACATATCATAGCATGTTCTTAAGTTACCATACTTGAGCTTTTGTGAACTCTGTTTTATTTCAGCTTGAATGAAACTACTGTATTAGTTAACTTTCCATAATAATAATTATAGTACAAGGAAGATTAAGGGCACACTAATTTATTTACATTGTTCATGTCCCTGAAACTCAGAGTAGGATACTGGAGTGTTTTCTTCCATAAAAATGAGTTTGTTCACGTCTATGAAATTAATTTACATTCAAATCTTTTCAAGCCTGTAGTGTTTTGGAAAATCTGATATCAACTTGTATATCTTAAAGAAGTTAAATTTGAAAGGTGTAATTTGTAATTTAAGGTTAAAATATGGATTTACTTTTATTTTTTACATCATTTAAGTTTGTTCTTCATTGCAGATTCAAAAAAATGAAATCAATAGTCTGGCCATGTGTTCTGAGAATTAGTTCAAGGATTTTTAATGCTTTATAAGTACTTTGGTAAGGAGCTCTGTACCAGAATCTTCAGTCTAGAACATTTAGCTATTTAAAGTTACTGGAGCACTTCAGAAATTGGAATTCCAATTTGAAAGAATGAAGGTCTCCTAAAAACCTGAAGCACTCCAATAATTTTAAATTATTTCTACTTTGGA
>NW_016804856.1:253851-256197 GCF_001698545.2 Rhinopithecus bieti
TTGTTCTTCATTGCAGATTCAAAAAAATGAAATCAATAGTCTGGCCATGTGTTCTGAGAATTAGTTCAAGGATTTTTAATGCTTTATAAGTACTTTGGTAAGGAGCTCTGTACCAGAATCTTCAGTCTAGAACATTTAGCTATTTAAAGTTACTGGAGCACTTCAGAAATTGGAATTCCAATTTGAAAGAATGAAGGTCTCCTAAAAACCTGAAGCACTCCAATAATTTTAAATTATTTCTACTTTGGAAGTTTACAGTCCTCATTACTTATAAAGAGAGGCACTTATAACAAAAGGGAAAGTACCACAAAAATTTCAAATCACTTTGTATAGTACAGGGCAATTTTAAGTCACTGAAGTACTTATAGGTTTTGCCATTTCATTTGAAGGCTTTCAATCTGAAAGGAAGTAAAGCAACTCTTATAACATGACAATTCAAAACACACTAAGTAATTTCAAAATTAACCAAAACTATGGTGAAAAGTAGAGTGCATATAGTTAGAAAAAATATATAAAAATTAAATAATGTGTATCCTTTAAAATATAAGAGGGAGTTAAACTGTCCTATACATTGCTTAGTTGGCATAGAATAGCAGGATGTGGGTAAAGGGTAACAACCATATGACGGTAGTGCCATATTTTAAAATTAATAACTCAGAAAGTAGTTATTGAATTTTATGAGGAAAGATTAAAAAAACAAGATTGACATGCTTGGTTTTAATATTCCATCCAGTGGTATACTGGAGTCTGTTCATAAAGGCTCACAAGAATCGACTGTGCATATATCTCTTCCCAGGTTTTTTACTGTTCAGCAATGTTATGATGATAGCCTGACATCAGCCATGGTAGGAATATTTACACCATGGAAGTTGACAAATGCTACAAATTAGGGCCTTTTTCCTTTTGAGAGTCTATTGTGAACATTTACCAGCTTACCAATTGTTCTATCCGATTTATTTCTATGGTAGGTGTTTTCAATTTTAAGGGAATGGGACTCACTCAGTTTGCCTCAAGTAATGCAGAAATAATGGCAATAATGAAAAAAATAAGGGAAAAAATAATTCTCAGCCAAGATAAGAGTCTCAGGCCAAGTGGGAAGAACAGAACAAACAATGAAAAATTAAGACTATCACTGAATGACAACTCAGAGGTCAGTGATTCAGAATCCAGTGAGGCTCTAGGTTCCTCAGAAGCAGCATCTTAGCTTAGGATATGTTAATTAGCCTTCTGTTTTTGTTGTTGTTGTTGTTGTTGTTGTTGCTGTGTTGTTGTTTTATTTTTATTTTATTTTAGTTTTTTACTTCCATAGGTTTTTGGGGAACAAGTGGTGTTTGGTTACATGAGTAAGTTAGTGGTGATTTGTGAGATTTTGGTTATGTAACTCTGTGATTATCTTTCCATTACTAACTGGTTTCTTCATACTCTACTCTGCAATTTTTCTCTATGCCATAGTTTATGTTTACTTGTGATTTTTGCACCATTCATAACCCAGTTTTATACATGACTCCATAAGACCCTCTCCTGTCTCATGGGTGCATCTGCGTGCCTGTGCATCCTTCCATTTTCAGTCTTTGTTGCCAAATGAATGATATTTTGGCCATATTTCCAAGTCAAAAGTTCTGAGGTTGGGAAATCTGGTGAGCCAATTTTTGCAATGAACAACTGTCATAAAGGTCCTCTCATTGGAACTACTGAATTTCATACAATTTACTTGTTTATTGAGTACCTTCTTTAGGTATTATTGGAAACAATGCTAAGTAAGATTATCCCCAAACACAAGAAATTATTAGTCTAGTTGATTATAAAATTCTAGTTGACTACATTTAGTAAAATGAATGAAATAAGTAAAAAAATGAAATAAGTAAAAAAGAAGTGCAAATATAGTACTATGAACTTTCAAAGAAAGGAGAATATATTTATGGCTACATAAAAGCAGTTTCCAAATAGTTTAAAATGTTTTTGTAGATGGTAATCATTGATGAAACAAAGCTTAAGAAGACAACATTCTAGGCAGAAGGTGGAAAGAAGAATCTGGACGTTATTTATGTTTATGTTTATTTGATAATGTATATGCAAGAAGCAAAAACCATTTAAAAAATATTAATGCATAAAAGCCTCCACAAAATTCAAAGATAATTTAGCTTCTAGGTAACAGAATTAAAAATATTTCCAATTCTACATGCTTTACCAACTCAGATGTTTTTATAATGCATATATAGTGCATTTATAGGTTTTAAAAATGAAATTTAAACAAAAAATGAGTATGAATTCAACCCGTCTGACTAGAATAAATGTAGATTTTTTTTAAAAATAAGAATATTATGAGGAAAAGTAAATGTGATGGAT
>NW_016804856.1:256382-262588 GCF_001698545.2 Rhinopithecus bieti
TAAATGTAGATTTTTTTTAAAATAAGAATATTATGAGGAAAAGTAAATGTGATGGATATAGATCATGATTAAAACATTAACACTTTTTATTTCAAGATAGTGATTAAAGGCATGCCTCAGACCTTAGAAATAGTAAGATAGTGCATAAAGAGAAACTCTATGAGCTGTATTTTAATAAGGAAAATTGAAATCCACCAGAATCATAAAGGAAACCCCACATCTCAGGAGGAGGATGCAGGCAAACAGCCCCTGTGACAGCATCCAGTTGATAAAAGTGAATGAAGTCCCAGTATGTGAGACAGACGGAGAGCTCTCTGTGACTTACTTTTCTACTGGGGATCTGAGCAACCCAGTAGGCTGAGGGAGTACATTTTCTTTTCTCCCAAGCTCTGGAATTGACTCGCAGAGCGGACTGGGTACTCTGTGAGGGAAAGACACCAGGAAAAGCTGCTGGAATTTTCCCAGAACCAGGAGTAAGAGGAGCAGGATGCCATTTTTAAACCAGGAACATACAAAACCAGCCATTCTGTGGTGATCCAGCAGCCTGGTCGCACAGGCATTTTAGGCTTTGGCCAGAAATAGAAGTACCTACTCTGGAGTGGTGTAGGGGCCTCCACAGTCAGAACTGTGGAAAGCACCTCAGCAGTAGGTGTTCCAATTATGCTCTCTCCATTGCAGGCCTGGGGGAGAAGGAGAGCTGCTACAACTGCAGTTTCTCCTGGACTGAGACTTGCAGCCAGGGTCAGCTTGGCAACTTGGAACTGGTCTACGTGTATCATTGTTGGCTGCTCTAGCCTGCTCTCCTGAGATAACGGTGGAGCAGGGCTCTCTCTACTCCATGCCTAGGCAGATCTCCAGGCATTCGGAGCAATAATTCTCCTGGTTCAGCAGCCTGAGCTGCCCCACCTTTCCTAGACACAGGTTGTGGTACAGTGAAGACCTCTTCACTCCACACCTAGACAGATTCTCTAGGCATTTTGATTACCCATTCACCTGCATCAGCAGCCTAAACTGCCTCACACTTCCTTTGTATAGATTGTGTTGCAAGAAGGCCCTTTCTACTCCATGCCCAGGCAGATCTCCAGGCATTCAAAGCACCTGCTTGCCCAAACTGATAACCTGAGCCACCCCACCTTTCATGTGCAGAGATCCTAATGTAGAAGGTACTGCTCTACTCCACACCCAGGCAGATCTCTAGGCATCTGGAGCAGCTGCTTTCTGAATTAGGAGTTTAGGCTGCTCCCATTTCCATACAGAAAACTCAGGGCCAAGGAGATTTCCCAGCTTCATGCCTTGCCACCCCTCTGGATGCTTAATAGCCATCCACTGGATATTCCCTCAGTATTGGTGCTTGTGCCTGCCATTGGGGAAACTGTGGGTGGACATGCCCAGTTTGGCCCTGCCCATCTGGCTCCTGCACTCAGGGGCTGAGGAGAGAACTCAGACCACTGTGTACTTCATGAATCAGCCCATTGCCTTAGGGAACAGAGAGCTTCTTCAAGTAAGCAAGGATCAAGTATGTATGCCTAGTCATAACGGCCACAGACAGCTCTTACCCGTAAGTGTCACCTACTGGCTTGTAGGTCAAACTGTACAGTCCAATATAAAACCTGTTGACAGAAGTACATAGGACTACAGAAGCCAAGCCAAAAAACCTTACCCAGCATTCCCTACAGCCACACCCCCTAAGGAAGGAATGAAAGGGAAAGAAGAAACAAACAATAATATTATCTAGAAAAAAAAAGTGCTACCCACATGAAAAAGATGACAAAAGCTAAAAGTGTCAGCATCTCCAGGTGAGAAGGAACAAGTTCAAGAATTCTGGCACCATGAAAAAACGTGAATGTAGTGACACCACCAAAGGACCACATGAGCCCTCCAGCAATGGTCCCTAACCAAAATGAAAATTCAAATGACAGATTAAAATTTCAAAGCAAGGATTGTAAGGAAGCTCAATGAGATCCAAGACAAGGTTGAAAATCAACATAAATAAACTTTTCAAGCAATTTAGGAAATGGAGAAGGGATACACATCTTAAAAAGAAATCTATCAGAGCTTTTAGAATACAAAACTCACTTAAAATTTTCAAAATACAAATGAAAGCTTTATTAATGGACTGGGCCAAGCAGAAGAAATAATTTCAGAGCTTGAAGACCAGTCTTTCAAACTAACCCAGTCAGACAAAATGAGAAAATAATTTTTTTAAATGAACTTCTTTGAATTTAAAAAATAAATTTCTTTGAGAAATATTGGATTATGTAAAGTGAACAAACATACAAATTACTGGCATTTTTGAGAGAGACAGAGAAAAAGAAAACAACCTGGAATACATACTTGAGATAATAATTTAAGAAAATTTCCTTAATCTTGCTTAAGAGGTAGACATCCAATTACAACAAATTCAGAGAACACCCATGAGATACTATGTAAGACAGACATCACCAAAGGATATAGTCACCAGACTATCTAAGATCAACAATAAAGAAAAAATCTTAAAGGCATTTAGAGAAAAGGTCATATCACATACAAAGGAAACCTCATTAGGCTCTAGACTTCTCGGAAGAAACCTTATAAACCAATAGAGACTAAGGGCCTATTTTCAGTATTCTTAAATAAAAGAAATTCCAACTAAGAATTTCATATCCTGCCAAACTAAGCTTCCTAAGTAAGGGAGAAACAAATTTTTTTGAGGCAAGCAAGTGCTAAGGGAATTCATTACTGTCAGACCAACCATATGATAAATCCTTAAGGGAGTTCTAAACAGGGAAATGAAAGAATGATACCTGCTACCACAAAAATACATTTAAATACATAACTCATAGCCCCTATAAAGCAATAGAAAACACAAAGCAACCAGCTAACAAGTTCATGATAGGATTGAGACCTCACATGTCAATTTAACTTTGACTATAAATAGTCTAATTGTCCCACATAAAAGGCACAGAGTGGCAAGCTGGATTAAAAAATAAAACAAACAGACAAAACAACTAAGACCCATTTGTCTACTTCGTTCAAGAGACCCATCATACCTGTAATGTAATGACATTCATAAGCTCAAAGTAAAGGGTTGCAGAAATATCTATCAGGCAAAATTGAACACAAAGAAGAAGCAGAGGTCACTACTATTATATCAGATAAAAAAGACTTTAAATCAACCAAAGTAAAAAAGGACAAATATGGGCATTACACCATGATAAAGGGTTCAGTTCAACAGAAGTTTAACTATTCCAAGTATATATGCATCCCACATTGGAGCACCCAGATTCATAAAACAAGTACTTCTAGACCTATGAAAAGACAGCTATATAAAAACAGTAGGGTACTTCAACATCCCACTGACAGCATTAGACAGATCATTGAGGAGGAAAATTAACAAAGAAATTCTGGACTAAACTTTGACACTTGACCAATTGGACCTAATAGATATCTATGGAATACTCCACCCATGAACCACAGAATATACATTTTTCTTACCTGCACATGGACCATACTCCAAGATTGACCACATGCTTGGCCATAAGGCAAGTTTCAATAAATAAATAAATAAATTTAAATCATATCAACCACACTCTCAGACCATGGTGGAATAAAAATGAAAATCAATACCAAGAAGTTATTTCAAAAGCACACTATTATATGGAAATTAAACAACTTAGTCCTGAATGACTTTTGGGTAAACAACAAACTTAAGGCAGAAATAAACAAAAAATCTTTGAAATAAAGAAAAACAGACATAATACACCAAAATATTTGGGATGAAGCAAAAGCAGTATTAAGAGCAAAGTTTACAGCACCAAACACCTATCTCAAGAAGTTAAAAAGATTTCAAATGAGTAATCTAATGTTACAGCCAGAAGAACTAGAAAAACAAGAAAAAACCCCAAACCCAGAAGAAAAGAAATAATGGAAATCAGAGCAGGACTGAACAAAATTGGGACCCAAAAATCTATACAATGAATCAACAAAACCAAAAATGGTTCTTTGAGAGGATAAACAAGATCTATAGATTACTAGCTAAGTTAGAAAGAAGGAGAGAACATCCAAATAAGCAAAATCAGAAATGACAAACCTGACAATACAACCAATCCCACAGAAATACAGAAAATCCTGAAAGACTATTATATATACGTATATGCAGACAAACTAGAAAATCTAGAGGGAATAGATACACTTCCAGACACATACAATGCCCCTAGATTGAACTGGGAAGAAATTGAAACCCTGAGCAGATCAATATTGAGTTCTGAAATTAAATCAGTAATAATGAACTTACTAACCTGATGGAAAAGCTGCAGACCAGATGGATTCACCATTGAATTCTACCAATGTTCAAAGAAGAGCTGGTAACAATTCTACTAAAATTATTCCAAAAAATCGAGGAGGGACTCCTCCATAAATCATTCTACAAAGCCAGCATCACCTTAACACCAAAACTGGCAAAGACACGACATAGCAGGCCACTACTAGTGATAGAACATGGACACACACACACACACAAATCCCCAAATTACTAGCAAACTGAATTCAGAAGCACGTAAAAAAGTTAATGCATCATGATCAAGTAAGCTTCATTCCTGGGATGCAAGGTTGGCTTAACATATGCAAATCGATACATGAGATTCATCACATAAACAATTAAAAACAAGAACTATATGATCATCTCAATAGACATGGAAACAGCTCTTGATAAAATCTAACATCCCTTTATGATCAAAGCTCTGAAGAAACTAGCCATCGAAGGAACATACCTCAAAATAATAACAGCAACACATGATAAACTTGCAGCTAACATCATACCGAATGTGCAGAATGTGGAAGCATCCTTCTTGATAAATGGAACAAGATAAGGATGCCCATTCTCACCACTCTTATACAACATAGTGCTGGAAGTCCTTGTAAGATAAATCAGGGAGAAGAAAGATATAAAAGGCATCCAAATAGAAAAAGAAGAAGTCAACTCTCTTCTTATTGATGATGAACTGATAAACAACTTCAGTAAAGTTTCTAGATACAAAATCGATGTACCAAAATCAGTGGCATTTCTATACAACAATGACTTGTATTGCCATGTTAAGAACCAAATCAAGAATACAATCCCATTTACAATAGCTGCAAAATAAAATACCTAGGAATATATCTAGCCAAGGAGCTGAAAGATCTCTACAAGGAGAAGCACAAAACACTGCTGAAAGAAATCACAGCTGACACAAACGGAAAAAACATTCCTTGCTCATGAATTGGCAGAGTCAATATCATTATAATGGCCATACTGCTTAAAGCAATCTACAAATTCAATGTTATTCCTATGAAGCTACCAATATAGTTTTTCAAAGAACTAGAAAAAATATTTAAAAAGTCATATGGAACCAAAGAAGAGCCTGAATACCCAAAGCAATCCTAAGGAAAAAGAACAAAGCCGGAGGCATAACATTACCTAACTTCATACTACTATAAGGCTACAGTAACCACAACAGCATGGCACTTGTACAGAAGCAGACACATATACCAATGGAACAAAATAGAGAACACAGAAATAAAGCTGCACACCTACGGCCATCTGATTTTCAACAAAGTTGACAAAAATAAGCAATGAGAAAAGGACTCCCTATTCAATAAATAGTGTTGGGATGACTGGCTAGCCATATGCAGAAGAATGAAACTGGATCAGTACCTTTCACCATATACAAAAATCGACGCAAGATGGGTTAAACACTTACATGTAAGACCTAAATTCTTCTAGAATTCTTATAGTTTGAGCTCTTACATTTAAGTGTTTAATCCATATTGAGTTAATTCTGGACATCAGCCTTGGAAAAGAATTTATGACAAAGTCCTCAAAATGATTGCAACAAAACCCCCCAAAACTGACAAATGAGTTCTAATTAAATTAAAGAGCTTCTGCACAGCAATAGAAACTATCAACAGTGTAAACAGACAACCTACAGAATGGAAAAAAAATACTCACAAACTATGCATGTGACAAAGGTCTAACATTGAGAATCTATAAGGATATTTTTTTAAAATTTTTATTATTATTATTTTTATTATACTTTAAGTTCTAGGGTACATGTGCATAACGTGCAGGTTTGTTACATATGTATACTTGTGCCATGTTGGTGTGCTGCACCCATCAACTTGTCAGCACCCATCAACTCGTCATTTACATCAGGTATAACTCCCAATGCAATCCCTCCCCCCTTCCCCCT
>NW_016804856.1:263060-300312 GCF_001698545.2 Rhinopithecus bieti
TTAATGATTGCCATTCTAACTGGTGTGAGATGGTATCTCATTGTGGTTTTGATTTGCATTTCTCTGATGGCCAGTGATGATGAGCATTTTTTCATGTGTCTGTTGGCTGTATGAATGTCTTCTTTTGAGAAATGTCTGTTCATATCCTTTGCCCACTTTTTGATGGGGTTGTTTGTTTTTTTCTTGTGTAGGTAGTACCAATCAGGACATAGGCATGGGCAAGGACTTCATGTCTAAAACACCAAAAGCAACGGCAGCAAAAGCCAAAATTGACAAATGGCATCTAATTAAACTAAAGAGCTTCTGCACAGCAAAAAAAAACTACCATCAGAGTGAACAGGCAACCTACAGAATGGGAGAAAATTTTTGCAATCTACTCATCTGACAAAGGGCTAATATCCAGAACCTACAAAGAACTCAAATAAATTTACAAGAGAATCTATAAGGATCTTAATTCAACAAGCAAAAAACAAGTACTTTAAGAAATGGGCAAAAGACATGAATAGACACTTTTCAAAAGAAGACATGACACACAAGTGGTTAACAAAGTGAGAAATTCTCCACATCACTTATCAACAGAGAGTTGCAAATCAAAATCACAATGAGATATCATCTGACATCAGTCAGGATAGCCATTATTAAAAAGTCAAAAAACAACAGATGTTGGTGAGGGTATGGAGAAAAGAGAATGCTTGTACACTGTGGTGGGAATGTAAATTAGTTCAATTACTATGGAAAGCAGTTTTCAGATTTCTCTGAGAACTTACAACAGAACAACCATTTGACCCAGTAATCCCACTGTGGAGTAATACCCAAAGGAAAATAAATTGTTCTACCAAAAAGACACATGAACTCATATGTGCCTCACAACACTCTTTACAATAACAAAGACATGGAATCAACTCAGGTCCCATCAACAGTGGATTGTATTAAAAATGTCATATGTATACACCATGGAATACTATGCTGCCACAAAAAGAAATGAAATCATGGTCTTTGTAGCAATATGAATGCAGCTGAAGGCCATTATCCCAAGCAAATTCATGCAGGAACAGGGAACCAAATACTGCAGGTTTTCACTCATAAGTGGGAACTAAACATTGGGTACTCAGGAACATAAATGGCAATAATAGACAATGGGAACTACTAGAGGCAAGAGGAAGAGAGGGATGCAAGTGTTGAAAAACCAACTATTGGGTACTATGCTTAGTACCTGGGAGACAGGATCAATTATTCTCCAAACCACGGCAGCATGTAATATCCCCAGGTAACAAGCCTGCACAAGTATCCCTGAATCTAAAATGAAAGTTGAAATTATTTTTTAAAAATTATCTTAAAAAAAGAAAAAAATAAAAGTACATGAGTAATTTCCTTTAAAACAATGAGGGTTTTACTACTTTACAGCAAGTGATGGAAGATCCCTTTCTTCAAACCTTCATCCTATTAGCTAAAGTATTTTCTATATGAAGAGTTTGGATAAGATTTTGAGGTGAACAAATTCCCATTCTTGCATGTTCTCCATTACTTTCTGCTTTGTCCTTTTCCTACCCAGTCATAAAACCCTTTGGGGTGCTCCCATCATTGTGTCATTTGCTTAGCATCCTCAGACTGTGTTTTAGGTTTCCTGAGTTTTCTCACACAATCATATTCTCTGACCTTTTTTATCCACCTGTCACTATTTATCCATCATTCTTCCATTCCCTCTAGGTCCTGCTTTCTGCTGGACAAAGACAAAGAGTGGCAATGACTTATAATAAGATTAAAAAAAAATCAATGCTACAAGGTTAATCGACTATTATAATATCCTTCCCATTTACCCAATGCTTTAATTGTGTAAAAACGCACATATCCATCTTCATCTCCATCACTCTCATCTTACTCCAAGTTACCACTCTTTCTCATTTAGACTGCTGGAAATAATTTTCTTACACCTGTCTTATCCACTGAGTGATACACAAAGATATAAATTCAGAAGTAAATAAAAATGAATACACAAATCAGATCACTTAGTCTTTTGTTTAAAAAAGAAAGTCAGTGGCTTCAAAGTTCTCTAGAGAAGAATTTAAATAACTCTCCTGGCTTGGCTGGGTGCGGTGGCTCACACCTGTAATCCCAGGACTTTGGGAGGCTGAGGTGGGTGGATTACTTGAGGTCAGGAGTTCGAGACCAGCCTGGCCAACATGGTGAAACCCCATCTCTGCTAAAAATACAAAAATTAGCCAGACGTGGTGGCACATGACCATACTCCCAGCTACTTGGGAGGTTGAGGCAGGAGAATCACTTGAACCTGGAAGGCAGAGGTTGTAGTGATCTGACATCATGCCACTGTACTCTAGCCTGGGCGACAGAGTGAGACTTCATCTCAAAACCAAAACCAAAGCAAAAAAACCCACAAAACTCTCCTGGCCTAAAGTGCCCTGACTGATCTAGGCCCTGCCTATAGCTCTTGTCTATTTACCACCCTTTGTCACTCAGTGTATTCCAGACATACCAGTATTCTTTCTTTCTATTTCAGCCATTTTGCTCTGTCTGCTCTCTCAGCCCAGAGTGCCTGGATCAAATCTTCCTGTGATAGGCTCCTTGTTGTCCTCAGGCCATGTCTCTAATGTCTGCTTCTCAAAAAGGCCTCCCCTGACTGCACAAAGTAGCCCCTCTTATTGCTTCTGTCTCTAACAAGAAGTCTCTCTTTTGCTTGTTTATTTCTTTGTTATCGCTCTTTCCCTCTACTAGGAAAGATGTCTCCTGATAGCAGGGATCTCGTCCATATTAGTCACTGCTATACCACCAGAAGTAGACATAATTAGGTTTGGTTTTTCTATAATATAAAAGACCAAAGTATACAGTTTCTACAGTGGTTGTAGACAAATAGATATTTATTCCTCTCGTATAAAAGAAATGTGGGGGATAAGTGGTCAAAGCTCATATGATATCTCCCATGATCTTATTAAGAACACAGGCTCCAATCTTACTGCTCCACTATCCTCAAAAGACAAACGCCAACTGCAGAGTCACACCATGGTCAAGAAAGCTGCTATTGCACTAGTCCTGAGTTACCATACTTCCAGGAAGACATATGTAATAATTCCTCTGCATGTCACTGGCTAGAAGTAGTAACATGGCCATACCTTACTGCAAAGGAGGTTGGGAAATGAGGTACTTATTTTGTGTGACAATGTAGAATCAAACATCAAGCTGCATTACTGAGGAAGAAAAAAGTTGATATTGGGTAGCAACATCTTCCACAGGATATAAGGTTAGTTAGATTCTGTAGTTTATGGGAGTAATAAAGGGCTTTATTTTGACTCTATTCTTTCTTTATGCTAAGTAGTTGCAAGATGACTGCCTAAAATTCCTTTGTTCACATCTAGGGGAAGACAGGGAATGAGGCTGAGTCACCTCAGGTTGGTTTCTCAATAGGGAGAGGGGGTTTCTTTCTTATACATCCCAGAAAATGTCTCCTCCAATTGTATGGATCATAACAGAATCAACAATTATGCCTAAGGGAAGAGACTAAGATAAATCACATGCATCTTTGTAGAACTAGAAGTTTGAGCTACCTTACCCCATAGCAAATGAATTATGGGTAGGAGCTCTGGATACCTGATTGGCAATCAGAATAGCTATCACGAACAAGGGCATGGAAGTTGGCCAGGCCATTTTTGGTGGCACGTTTTTCTCAACTCAGATCATATCACATATACATCTTCTAATTTTTTTCATTTTCTTCTTTTCTTGTTCTTATCAACTAAAATCCATATAAGTTCAACAACTATGCTGGCTAACATGGAAGTCATTAGCCACATGTGGCTATTGAGCATTCAAAAAGCAGCTAGTCTAAATTGAGGTGTGCTGTAAGTGCAAAATACACACTGGAATTCAAAGACATTATGAAAAAGAGAATGTAAGTATCTTCCTAATACATTTTAAACGGATTACATGTGAAAATGTTAATATTTTACATATATTGGGTTAAATAAAATATTTTTTAGAATGAATATATTATTAGAGTTACAATTACTAAATTTTAAAATACCTTTTTTTTTACTTTTATTATGGCTACTAGAAGATTGCAAATTATGTATGTAGCTTACATTATATTTCAGTTAGACAGCACTAATTGATAACACTTTTTCTGTCACCTTACATGAACTCTCTACCTTGAGTTCATCTACCTTCAAGCAAAATTGAACTATGTGCTACTAACATGCTCTAATTCTGTATCTGAATTCCCCATCTCTACTTACCTTTCAAGCTCTTGCTCCAACGCCATCTCATCAACAAAGACTTACTATGATTCCTTTACAACTAGAAGTCGTATCTTCTTCTTCTCCAATACCATACAACTTTACCTGTGCACTTTGATGGCAGAGAACACTTTTTCTATATATCAGAGTGAATTATTTACATGTTTTAACACTTCTATAGACCTCATGTTTTCTTTTCTGGGGAAATGTGGTGGTTCTGTATATTTGTATTCTACCTTAATTCCTTGACTGTGATAGGAGTTTAACAAAGCATCTGTGGGTGACAGAATATATAGTGCTGCTGTGAAAAACAAAAAGGGACAGATAGGCCTATTCTAGAAAGAAGGCTGAAAATAATAGAGTGAATGCCGGAGAAATAGCAAGGGCCAAGAAGGCTTTTGAAAGCGATGAAATACTAGTTGTGTGCCATAAAGAAAAAGAATACTTCCTATGAAAGCAAGGAGTATGCTGTTGAGAATCCACATCATTCAAACCGTCTAGATCTAGGCTTTTAAGCAAATGCTTTATTTTCAACATATGCTTGAACTGAAATGGTTCAAGGAAAAAAAGTCTCAGACTTGGCCTTATCATAAAAATTTGGAAAATTACTTCTGAGTGTCTCAAATCAATTCAGTCTAAAATGCTAGTAAAGTGTTCATGACATTTTAGCATTCAGGGGTCCCTTGAGAGCAGGAGTAAAGAAAATCTATCCAAAACTTCTCCTTAGGGTCAATTTCCCTTCATTAATTGTACTTAGAACTACCAGTGCTTCCTAAAGCCTGAATGGTTTTCTCAATCTAACTTTCCTGGTAGAATTGTTAGGTTCCAAGAGTGCTCCAGAGAGCCTTCTAGCTGACTCTATTTTTCTGCACTTAGCTAGCCAAGGACCTCAAGGCTGTTAAGACTAAATAGAGACTATTTAGTCTAATTCAAGGTCAAGCTCGATAGTCTAATTCAAGGTCAAGCTATAAACTATCTTCTATCGGGCCACAGTTGCCAGGAAAAAAGTCCATGGGCATTAAAACATTAGAAATGGTTGAATATTCCCGAGCACTTAAATTGGGAACCAATAGTTATAGAATATTATTCTTTAGTTTTTCCTCAGAAGATCTTGTTTACATTTAAGGTCAAAACTATTACCTTCAACAGATTCAAATCTGTACTTTTTGTAAGATTCTCAATACCTATGGTATTTATTTTATTTAATTTATATCATTTATTGATAATTAAATGATAATTTATAATTATATGATAATTTAATTATGATCCAATCATGATAATTTACCTTTAGTAATTTATAATTAGTTCTTAATTTATATCATTAAATAATTATTTAATTTATATCATTAACACATTGGTTACTCATTGTAACTAAAGTGTTCTGAAATAGCTTGCAGCACTGTCAGACAAATTTAAAATAAGTAAGAAAATTGGCAAAAAAATAGATAAGTAAACTCTAATATGAAGTTATACTGAGCACAGCATGCATACTGTGAAGACCTATATACTTGCTAGATGTGGGCTACATATTTCAAAATAAACTACATTTTCAGTAGTCAGTTGTAAAATTGCATAATCAGAATTTATAACAAGTGGGCATTTGTTTTCCAATCCATCTGTCAATGTGATATAGTTTCTCTCTCTTCAATCATTTACTCTCTTTTTAAGGTATATCTGTTTCCCAGGCAGAATGGCTATAGAGGAACTATCTTTTTTCCCTACATAAACTTCCACCTGCTTTATTTAGAACAGCAGATATTCATTACATTATTGGAAAAAGTAACTGAAAGTGAAGGTAAATCCCTTTAAAACACACCATATTTTTATGGTAAATATTATAAAGCAAGAATAAAAAAATAAAATAAGTTAAATTGAGATGTTAGTAAAAAAATTTATGATATATTTATTTTATTTAAAATTGTGTTTGTAATTTAACTTTACATCAATTCTTAGAACTGCAGACTGAATTACATGCTGATTTTCCAACCAAAATTAAAAGGGACAAAATGATATTCTGTCAACAATGTGGTACGATATAAGTAATTCTACAACATTTCTTACAGAAACTATGAAATCACATCTTGCAAAAACTGAATTTTAGTTTGCAATTGATTTACATTAAAATTAAATTTTAAGTTAATTTGAATTAATTTAAAATTATGGCTTATATCCACTATAAGCCATAATAAGAAGATCTGGTTGTACTGGTGGGGATAAATGCTACTGCAAATTATGTGGGGTGTTTAATGGAGACTAGTTTTAGAAAACATTAGTTTATTGGAGAATCTTTTTCCTTTAAAGCAACATTTAGTTCTCCATCAATGTCATACTTGGGTACTTAGTAAATATTCAGGTAATTAGTATGCCCTTAAATTAACTAGTTAATTAACTTTATTTGTTGCTTTTTGATAGATTTTGTTTTCCCATGCTAGAATTCTGCTTTTAATTCCACATTTAATTATTCAGGTAGCTAGAGTCACATTATCTCCAAACTGCTTTTTGGCTGATGAAATTGAACCCAGCATTCTCTCTGTTCTCGCCTACTTGGTAATATACTGTACCTTTCTATTGATTAAGTAACTTTCCTTGGTAGGCATCGGCTCTTATAATTTATTAGATTCTAAACTATGCACCAGCTCAGAATTTCAGGTTACATAGTTAGGTAAGAACAATGTGTAAATTTCTTTTCCAAAACTTAATTTCTAATAAGAGTCTCTGTTCTGCATTGAAATTCCAGAGACTTAAATAATCTCCCAGTATGAGGAGATCATCCATTGTTTCTCATTCTGCAATACAAGGTCACTCTAAATAAAACTTCCTTTTAGAGATTTATTTGTTCCTGGGCACATAGGAAAAAATTCCATTGCTGTAGGAAACTCATTGAGGCTGCCTAAAAACATGAACCACCCCAAAGCAAGTCCCCCTGCCCCTACACTAGCAACTAAGGGCTCTGTGATGTTGGCTTAGGCCTTCTATTGAGCTCTAATACAGGCTAACCAGCTATTTCTGTGGTACAGCTTCTGCACCTTGCTGGAGAACAGGAGAACTCTGGGGTCTGGTTATTTTTCTGGACTCTTTTCAGGAATGTAGCACATGGCCTTTCTGCTCTTACACCCCCAAATATATATGGGGAAAGTATTATTCTCTTACCCTGAAAGACATTATTTAGAATTGGCGTGAGAAAGAAACCAAAACAAAAATGGAAAAACCCAAATCTTTAAATTTAGATGTTTGGTGAGAAAATCCAGGACAAAGCACTGAAAAATTCTAAATCAACTGAGACTATATACACTGTATAAATTAGAGGAATGGAGGCATGAAATAGAAATTAGGATTAGCTTCAGGAAGAGACAGATTTTTTCATGTATATCTGAGTTTTTGCCCTGAAATTTGTTCCTTTTAATACACATATCTAATTATGTCATTTCTTGTTCTAAAGCCTTCAAGGACTTTCTACCATATATAATGCAGAATAAAGTTCATATTCTTTATAGTGGTTCTCAAAATCCTTCTGGTTAGGCTTCAAGCTTCATTTTTGGACCACTTCTCTCTATACTATAGGCTACAAACACAATTATCTATGCAATTTGCAAACAGAGAAGCATACATACTTCTACCCTAGCTGCTCTCTATAAGTGATGCATGGGATGAGCAATAAATGCCCAAGAACTTGGGAAGAGAGAAGTACGGCCTCCTGCTCTGTGACAGTCAAACTCTAAATAAACATACAGCAGAACAAAGATGTACAAAATATTCTTAAAGGAACAAAATGTCATCAGATTAAGATTTGTATAATCTAATTGTTAACTTGAACATCACCAAAAATTTTTCTTAAATCTTTAGCAGATTAAAAAAAGATCAGTGATGGAGCACTGATAGAAAAGAGAAAGCTAGGGAGAAAACATTGACTGAGACCCCATTGTACTGCTCAAAAGAGAGTGCCTTGTAATCACAATTAGCATATAATTAAGTTGTTTCTATAATGAAGATGGAAGGATACAGCTACCAGACCTAATGATACAATCCTGGTATTTAATATTTGTGAGAATAGGACCTTGTTTTTTCCCTTTCATTGTTGATTTCCTCAGTGCCTACAACAGTGCGTGGCGGATGGATGCACTCAATATTTGTTGGAAAATTAAGTCTCATTAACCCCTACAGCTCCAATTCTGTGTGTTCCTAGCCATCTTTTAATTATGATGTAACTTTTTATATAGTTTTGACAACAAGGAGCAAATGTACCTATCAGTGAATATATTATGAATTTATAAAGTATCATTCTACATTTTATACATTGGTTTCTTGTTAATTTATTTAAATTGAATCAATCTTCTAGAGACTGATGATTCTCAAAAGCACTAATATTCAAACTCGTTAATGTACAAAGCTCAGAGTGAGAGAATGTGACCAACCAAGGTTCTATTCATGTGGGGATCCTTCTAAAAGGCCATGTGGTCTTCCCTAGATGACATACCTCTATCGCACTGCGTGCTTTCTTCGAGCTACAAACCTGATGAAACTCTGGTTTTTGCCATACTCACTCACAGATCAGCTCTTCTAAGTAGTCTTCCCTCTTCTGTATTGAGATTGCATAGAACTTCCCTGGTATCAAAAAATTAAATAGAAGGTCTGCTTCCCTCATTCTTAATGGTGGGAAGTAACGCCTGCCTTGCCGAAATGTTGTGAATCTTAGTGATAATATACTGTAAAATTCTGAGTACAATGGTAAGAGAAGTCAGTGCTCAGTAAATGGTATCTATTATAAGTATTGTTTCAATAATTTGTTAGTATTTCTATTATAATACTGCATTTCAATTCCATTCATTTTAACAAGTATGTTTTCAGGTAAAGTTCTTTTTTTTTTTTTTTTTTTTTTTTTTTTTTTGAGACAGAGTCTTGCTCTGTCGCCCAATCTCAGCTCACTGCAAGCTCCGCCTCCCGGGTTTACGCCATTCTCCTGCCTCAGCCTCCAGAGTAGCTGGGACTACAGGCGCCTGCCACCTCGCCCGGCTAGTTTTTTGTATTTTTTAGTGGAGACGGGGTTTCACTGTGTTAGCCAGGATGGTCTTGATCTCCCGACCTCGTGATCCACCCATCTCAGCCTCCCAAAGTGCTGGGATTACAGGCTTGAGCCACCGTGCCTGGCTCAGGTAAAGTTCTTAACTCAGAGAATTAAAATTTAGTCTCTTGTGCCTCAGTTTCTCCATCTATAAAATAAAGATAAAAACAATACCTTCATAGAGTATTTGTGAGATTTAAATTACCTTATACATATAAAACAGAACAGTGTCTACTACATTTGTAAAATCTCATTAAATACTAACCATTATTATTAGTAATATTACTAGAATTTAGAGAAGAGACAGGTGAGTAAACTATAAAAACAGTAATATAAGCAACCCTAGAGTATGCAAAAGAACCAGAAATAACCCAAATAAATAAGGGATGACTTTAATTAGGGTGTGTTAGTTGAGAGGTTTCCTGGAGGAGGCAGAATGTGAGCTTGTTTTTGAAGGCTGATTAAGATTCACCAATTAGATAAGGACTTGAGGTTGCAAAATGAAAAAATCAACTCCAGGACGATACATGGCATCCAAAAGAGCATGGTGTGTTTGTGGAAGTAAACCAAACAATTACTTCGCTGGGTTGTAAAGTGAGGTTGGGGAGGATGGCTGCTGTGGGAGAAGGTAGTTCCCAAGGAAGACACAGAAATGACAGATATCTTGTGTCCTACATATTTTGGATTTTATCCTGAGATTCTTAATTTAGGGTACTTGCACCTCTATCGAGCTGATCATAAATACCTAGAAATTGGGCACCAAGTCTTGCGTTGTAGATGCATTTTAAGTGGGGGAGAATGTTCAAAGCATTTTAATAGATTTTCAAAATGATCTGTGCTGTCAAAATGAAAAACCACTGTTCATTGTTGAGGATGAGATTAAGGATTTTAAACGGGATCAGGTTTAGTTTTGGAAAGGTCCTCCTAGTGGCAGTGTGAAAGAATGCTGGCTGGCGAGATGTGGAGTAAGGAGTAAGGAGACTGTGTGAAGCGTCCAGGCAAAATAAAGGTCTGCGGGAGGAGGGAAGGGGCATAGAAAGAGGAGAATGTCCACTCTCCATTAGGTATGGAATGATTTGTTCTTCCCATTAGGATCTGTGAGATGTTTAATATGTGCCAGGCACTGTGCTAGCTACCAAGAATAGAAAACTCCAGCCCTTAAAGAGCTTTGAAACTAATAGAGAAAACAGACAATGGAAAATTATCTAATTATAATCGTGTAACTGCTATGCCTCCCCCTTAAATTGAGGTTTCCAGAGTTCAGGGACCCTGTCTCATTCATCTCACAGTCTTCTAACTGGCCCACAAGAAGTGCTCAATTAGTCCCTATCTCATAGAATACATATCTTAATTGTCCCTTGCCTGGTGGACTCTTATGAGTGCTTATCTCTACTGACAGTAAACATACCTACATGGGCTTCTAGTCTGGTGCTAATGCTTGCCTTCTTACCTTTAATATCAAGATCCTGCTCAGAGATGAATCTTATGCTAACCTGAAGTTTGCAAGTTACAAAGTAATACATTCATTTATTCAAATTCTTCATGAAATCACTTCAATGTCTGGATATGTGATTACATCTGCTTGCCACTGATTCTACATGTTTTTAATCATTAAATTAAAATGTAAGCTTTTTTTTTCTAACTTGACAAAAAAGAGTAGTAATATTGTTTGATTTGTCCTGTTTTTCTTTTGGTTTTCCCCTCTCCCTTCATTCAGCAAATATATTCAGTGCCTGCCATGTGCCAGCACTGTGCTAGGTGTAGGCGGAAAAAAGATAAAAGGATGAGTTTGCATCCTTTGTAGGGACATGGATGCAGCTGGAAACCATCATTCTTAGCAAACTATCAAAAGAAGAGAAAACCAAACACCGCATGTTCTCACTTATAGGTGGGAACTGAACAATGAGATCACTTGGACTCGGGAAGGGGAACATCACGCACTGGGGCCTATTATGGGGAGGGGGGAGGAGGGAGGGAGTGCATTGGGGAGTTATACATGATATAAATGATGAATTGATGGGTGCTGACGAGTTGATGGGTGCAGCACACCAACATGGCATAAGTTTACATATGTAACAAACCTGCACGTTATGCACATGTACCCTAGAACTTAAAAAAAAAAAAAAAAAAAAAAAAAAAAAAAAGATAAATGGGAGCCAGGTCCTACCCACAGGCAGTCCTCAGCTTAGTTTGCAATGACAAATACACATGTGGACAAGTAGATATGATCAAAAAAGCAGTTATGCGAACAGAGGAAGAGAAGGGTGACTCCTTTCACCTTGGGAAAAAATACTGGAGATACAAAGCTGAATTAGACAATACCTCACCTTCAAAGATCTCACTAGAGGGAACATTTTGCAAATGCTAATTAAGAGGGGCAGGGAATTTTTAAGGAGGAGCAGCCTCATCTCAGGCACTTACAAAAATACTAACATAAAACTTAAAAGAAAATCATGGTTGAAACTAGAAATAGTTCAAATAATGCAATACCTGAAGGACCTACTCTGAATGCAACATGCAAATTTTAAAAAGATAATTATACAAAGGATCAGTGGGTTTCTCTCATAGAATGAATGCAAGATACTTCTGTATGAAGTATAGGTTGCTTAATTACTTTTTATGTAGTTACTGCAAAACCTAGGGATTCTACCTTGAAAGGGTTGTACAGTATTTACAATTCAACCAGCTTCTTAATCTATCCCCAGAAAATCTTGGTGACTGGCACCTACCTGCCCATCCTATTTCACCTGGGCTTTGGGTCACTTCCAAGCAATTTATTATATCTATGATCTCCTATCCGAACTGATTAGCATTTGCAAGACCAAACTGAAAATATAGCTTTTCTCTGCCTTATTTTTTTTTTTCATATAATTTGAATGGCTTTACTTGAAGGTTTTCTGAGTAGCATTTAACCTTTTCAAAATTATGTCCATTTGTAATTTGCAGAGCAAATCATTTGTCCCATGGTTGTATAGGAAGAGGGGTACCTGGTTGTAATAGAAGTAGAAAAAAGCTGCCCAATTAAAGTAAAGAATCAGCTATTTTATATACTTTTGGATGTCTGAACTAACATTTCCATTGGTGGTGTTGTGGCTAAAGTAGTAGTAAGGAAAACACACATTTCAACTTGAGCTTCTGTCTGGGGAATGGATGACCTGAAGCTGTCTTGGGCTGATGTGATAGGTAGTGGTTAGGGCATCTCTGCTTCCTTCTCTCTCTTTGAGATGATTAAGAGAATTGATAACATGTTGAACTAAATGTCAGCCAAAATCAATAACCAGGAGGTAAGAGCAGGTTGAGGCAAGTGAATTGACTCAGACAAATAAGCAGGCCAAGGGAACAGAATCCTCACAGCTGGAAAGGCTAAGCTGCCTCCCGCTGCTGTGGCAAAGAATATGAAACCGGCTGTTGAAACTAGATGTCCCCAGCTCCCACAGTCTGTGTGGGAACCGTGATGGGGTCAAGCAGGCTGCCTTTCTGCTAAGACGACAGCTTAGAGTCTCAACTGGACTGGCAAGCTTTTGAGAAATATAATTAAAGCACCATGTACTCCCATGCAAAAAAAGATAATAATTCCATGAAAATAATGTCTGAGTCTATTTTAAACAGTTTCCCTCACTTTTAAAATCATTTACTTCTACCTTTAAATTAAAATTATTTTCACTCATTTAATAAAATGTTGCTTTATTTTTTATGTTGATTCTCCTGGCAACTTTAAGCTATTATGTCCTTGATCATATTATTAACTTGCTAGGTGGTCTAAGCTTTTAGACAGAGAGAAAGAGAGAGAGGCGTTTGAATGTTTGTACTTACGTATTTAGAACCACCAGTTGCCTACAGAATGAAATGTAGTTAGTGGTGAAGTCTAAAATATATTTCTTGTTACTCTAGGCTGCGCTTCTCTCTGTCTAAATGCATGCTTAATTGTAAACAAAGGGACAATATCATACTGAAACCCTTAATGGAATTTAGCTCCACACAGTTCTGTTTATATACAAAATTGAAGGTATACTTGTTTAAAATATTGATTAAAAAGAGTATTAATTTTGTAAACATACAACAATTGAATTATCTAAACATAAAAGTCATTATGAAAGAGCTTCTTAACTATTCTCACCTTGATTTTCAGTAGCAGTCCATGTTAGAACCATCCATGTTACATAGTTGCTTAAAATTTTTTATAGCATATAATTCTCAGATTATAGTCCCCAAGCCAGCACCACAACCACCACTTTGGCCATCAGTTGTTCCTGATTTCTGGTATTTACACCTTATTGAACCCCTTCGCACTGAGTGTGGTCTGGATTTATTGACTTACTTCTGCCAAATAGAATGTGACAGATATAATAGGACGTGACTTCCAAGATTAAGCTACCACATTTCTGTGGGTTTTACTTTGGGGGCTATCTCTGACTCTCTTGCTTGCTCACTCTGATTGATGCCAGCTGCCATGTTGTGAGTTGCTCTCTTGAGAAGCTACCTGATGAAGACTTGAGGAAATCTTCAGCTAACAGCCAGTAAATAACTGAGGCTCTCAGCTCAATAACTGTGAGTAACTGAACCATGTCAATAACCTCATGAGTGATTTGAAAGTAAATCCTCCTCCAGTCAAACCTTCAAATGAGACTATCTCCCTAGCTGACACCTTGATTGCAATTTGCAGCTGGATTCTTGACCCACAACAACTGTGAGATAACTGTTCATTATTTTAAGTCAGTACGTTTTGGGATGATTAGCTAGGCAACCATAGATAATGGATATAGCTGGAACTTGTTAGACCTACTGAATCAGAAACTTAAAAGGGAAGCCCAGTAATTAGTGTTATAACAAGCCTCCTAGGCAATTCTGATGCACGCTGAAATTTAGAAACCACTACTTTACAGAATGAAGTCTAAAACCATTAGCTAAGCCTATAAGATCCTTTCTATGGTTTTTTTTTTTTTTTTGATAAATCTTTGTTCTCTCATCTTGTGTTATTCATCCCTAAGAATTCTCCATTCCAACCAATTTCAGCAGTTGCAGTTGAGGAAGCTTTAGCAGCCACTGACTGTCTTATGAGCTGCCTAAACAATGCTGTTAAACTATTCTTATTATTTAATTTAGTAATAATAATTATAAAAGAAATGATAGATACTAATAGTTGAGTGCAGACTACATATTAGGCTTTATTATAACCATTCCATGTATTATCTTATGAGAATTTGTTGATAAATCCCTATGAGATAGGTAGTATTACTATTCCCATTTTACAACTAAGAAAAATAAGTTTTAGAAAGATAAACTAACTTGCGTGATATCAGTTACCATACTAGTAACTGGTAAAACTAAGATTTGACATGAGTCTGAGTGTTGAGTTGGCATATTGAGCTAATGGGCCACAAGCCTCTCAGAACATTGCCTCCAGGTCTTTGAGTTTTCTCAAGTCTCTTGGCTTTCTCACATCCCTTGGCCTCTTTCATGAAACTAAGTTCAGAGGTAACTGCCTATATAAAACTATTCTTGACTCTCTCTAGAAGAGATATATTCAGTTAATTTATCCATTCAACAAATATTTATTGAAAGCTCATTATATGCCTGTAAACATTCTAGATACTACAAATTTAGCGCTGGAAGAAAAAGCAAATAAACCAACAGGTAAAAATTATTGCTTTGGAACTTACATTCTAGCTGGGGAAATAAAAAACCTGAAAAGAAATAATTGAAAAATACAAATAGCTATGCTAGATGATAATAATTAACATAAAGGAAAGATTGCATTAAATGCAATGGTTAGGGAGGCCAGCACTGAAAGATAACATTTGAGCAAAGTCTTGATGTAGGTTAGGAATGCAGTTTGTGGCACTGATAAGTGAATGTCATGATTAGATATGAGCAAGTGTGAAGGTCCTGAGATGAGAGAGTGCCTACCATATCAGAGGAACATCCAAGAGACATGTATGGCTTGAGGGGAGTGAGTGAAAAAGGGTAGCTAGCACATGAGGGCAGAGATGAAAGGCAGGAGGAGAGACATCAAGAAGGACCTTGTAATCCATTGTAAGGAATGTAAGTTTTTCTCTGCATGATATGGGAGGACATGGAAAGGTGTTGAATACAGAAAATGACATGGTTTAATTTCTACCTCAGCAGATCACTCTGGTCGGTATGTTATGAATAGTCTATATGGCAAGTGTTGAATCAGGAAGACCTCTTAGAACAATTAGAATCCTATGTCAGTAATCTAGGGTTTAGACAATTGATCATGAGTGCTTGGGTCATGATAATAGCAGTGAAAGTAATAAGAAGAGATTAAATTTTGGATACATCTTGAAGGTGGAGTTGATAGTATTTTCTAAAGCATTTGACATGGGGTGTGAAAGAAAACATTTTGGCCTGTGATCAGCTGGAAGGATAGCGTCATCTTTTACCGAGTTAGGAAAGAATGTGTGCATTATAGGTTCCTGAATTTGGATTTGGAATGCTAAATTTATAAAGCATATACGCTATTCAAGAGTTGTCCGTGTGGAAATCAGGTGTCCAGGGAAATTCAGAGGAGCAGATGATGGTATAGATACTAATTGGAGAGTCATCAGTTTATACACAGTATTTGTAACCATGAGACTGGATGAGATCATTAAGAAAACAAATATAGATAAAATCATTGGGACTCCATGAACAAATGCATATAATCATTAGAGCTTTCTCACTCCTTCACTTCCTTTTTAAACATTTATAAAATATTTACTACATGTCTGACAAACAGCTAGACCTGGTTTTTCTGCTTGGCTTATTTCTCTTTCCAACTAGAAGAACTCACTGAGCCAGGGTTCAGTTCATTGACATTCATATTTGCATTTCAGGTACCTGACAGATAATAGATATTTTATTGATTTTTAAAATCAATCTATAATTAATAAATATAATCAATTCTGTTAATACTTGAGGCAAGAAATAAGATAAGAAAATTTTAAAATAAATTATAGTTTATACATAAGAGTATGACCACAGTTAAAATGTGAATGGAATGTAAGAGAAAGCCATTTATTTTAATTTGGAACACATAAATTCTACTTAATAATGAAAGGCATTTTTTAGGAGGTGAAACATAAAAGTAGATTAGGAGGAATGTGAAAAGAATTTCAGGGACAACTAAAGGAAATACATTAGAAGGAGCTGAGGCCTAGTAAGTTATGAGTGTCTACACTTCAGACTCAATGTAAGAAGCCAAAGGACATTTAGAAACTTCAGACATTAGACTAAAGCCACAGTTTCTCAGTGTTCTGCACCTGATGAAATATGAGAATAATTTCATGAGGTATGGTATAGAGGTGGCGGGGACAGGGGAGTTGGATGCTAGAGGAAATAAGAGAAGATGAATAATGGTATAATAAAATATAGAATAAGGAGCTTGATTCTGACTTATTCAGATCCTCAATAAGATTGAAAAATTGTGATAATCAAATGATATTATAGCCTGCATTACTGTATTCTTCACTTTGGAGTTGCAAGAAGACCAGTTCCCTCTGGAAAGTGCTCTTATGATCACTTTGAAGTAGAAGAGAAACAGCTGAGTGGAGGCAGATGAAAAAAATAATATTTCAAGCAGTGTTCAGAGACAGCTGTCACAGTACTTTAGTAATAATGTTGAAAGACTTATGAAATGAGGGCATCCTCCCCCAATATCCTGTAATGAGTAGTATTAATAATAAAAGTTTATCAATAATGTAAATTTGAAATAAAGTTTATTTTTTTATTTTCTATTTTTGTAAAGCCATATTTCATTTGATTGAAGTGTAATTCTTAGCCAGAATGTCTTTCAATTAGAGTAATACATTCATTTACATTGATTCTGAGACTGCTTAAGCCTCATTTTGTATTTCCTTTTCTTTTGGCTGAACTTTAGCTGAGGGTGAGTAAATTAATACTTAATGTAATATGTGTTTTTCAATCTAAGTGTAATCATCTTAGGTTATATGGAGTCATAGCTATGAGAGATGGGGAAAGAAAGATGCAATTATCCAATGCTATTTGACACAATTTAACAAACATTAATCAAGTTTATTTGGTACCCAAAGAACTTCAGCAGGTGTTGTGTAGGTGTGAGGGGGAAAATAAATAAAAAAAAATTTCTAACTAAATTATTTACAATATGGTAGGGAGAAATCATAGAAGTAAACAATGAATAAGAAAATCATAAATGCTACCAGGGTTTATATATCTTTTACTTGTATCATAAGACTAAGCAGGAGATCTGGCATAAGATAGATCTAATTCATATTTGTTGAAAAATGAATGATAGCAAAGAGGATGATCCTACAACAAGTAACAAAATACCAGTCCAAGAAACCTAGACAAGAGGAATTTATGTTAAAATCGCACTTAAAAAGAGCTCTTGATGTAAGCAGTTCTGCACCTGGATAATTCAGCAGCTCAATGATGGCAGAACTCTAGTAATTCTACATACTGTTATTATACTCTATAATACATTTAGACTTCTTTTACTGTCATAACTTGGTTGCCACCATTCTAACCATCAATTTCTCATATCAAAATATCCAAAATCATGGAGGGGAAAGGGAATTGTCTCAGGAGTATTTCTTTTTTTTTTTTTTTTTTTTTTTTTCAGAGAGGTATTACTTTCAATGGCAAAAAAATGCAATTAAATTTGCACCAACCTATCATTTATTAGAAACTTATCCCTCCTCCCCCTTTGCCCCACATACATGTTCCCCATAGGCCTTTTCTAGAATCACAGAACGAAAGCCAGAAATGAAGTCTGGGATAGAATGTATGTGATATTTGAGCTTTTGTTGTGAGGTCTACAAGAAAATGAAAAGGAAGAAAATGGCTCTAGGTTAAGAAGCCAAATAATAGATGCTCTTGGAAATATCACCATCAAGTAATTTCTTTAGGCAATGTACAACCTTCATCTTTTCCACTACTGAACATGCCCTCACAAGTGCTCCACTAGGTACAGAAGCTCCTCAAATACCTATGTCCCCAGGTTCTTGGCACCTGAAGCTCGCAATATTTGTGTATCAGTGTCCTATTGTTTTATTTTTTAAATAACTATTTTACAGTAATTACCTGGTACTGTTCTTAGTCCTTTACGAATTTTAACTCATGTAATTCTCACATCAACCCTATAAAGTAGACATTATTATCTCTACTTACAGATGGGGAAACTGAGGCCCAATGAGGTTAAGTAATCTCCACACAGTTGCACAGCCAGTAAGGTGTGAAGGGTATGAAAATCAAGATGTTTGCATCCAGCATGGATGTCTTCACCACTCTGCTGTGCCACTTCTTCAGTGGCTTAGGGAAACATAGTGTCTTCTCTGACCTGCAAGCTCAGGCCTGCTGGAAGTCTAGTTTTACTAAGAGTGGTAACAAATATTGCTACGAATGAGCTTGATCAAGTACTGAGCTGTATTACCTAACACCCTGAGGTTTAGTTTCTTCATCTGTAAACCAAAGAAAAATAGAACTTCTAAGGTCATTTTCATCTTTAACATTCAGTAATAAAATTGACAATTAGCTGGTGTAGCTTTAGCAAAAGTTGAAAGTCAGCCTTTTATTTTCCTAATAACATTGGACTTTCTGTTTTCATTCTTGTCTCTTTGCAATCCATCGTATACATGGAACCCGAGAGACTGTGCAAAAAATCAAACAAATCAACCATCATGTTGTTCTCTTGGCTAATGGGTCCATATGACTTCTCATTGCTTTCTGAACATATCCCTACTCTTTACTATGGCCTAAAGACCCCATGTGAACTGACCCCAGATGAACTCTCTTTTCTTATCAAATATACCTAGCAAGGTAAATCTTTGTTTCATTCTTTGCCACATTAAGCTGTTTCCTGCCTCAGGGCCATTGTCTTGCTATGTCCTCATCAGTAAGCTTTCCTGTCCCATCTTTTCACAGGGCTCCTTCTCATCATTCAGATATCAACTAAAATATTACCTCCTCACAGCAGTTTTCCTAACCATGCTGTCTAACATAGGGCCTCTGAGACTCTCTGCTGACGCAGTCATTCTTTATCATACTATCTTGCTCTGTTTGCTTCACATAATATAACCATTTTCTGCCATTACCTTGCTCATTAACTTGAGGGCAGGAACCATGTTCACTTTTTAATCATTACACGGCCAACATGTGGAATAGTGACATTTTATTGAAAAAAAGTTTATAATTTATGTAAAAGACAATTATCATATTCTGGGTTTAATTAATTGAGACTAGATTCTCAATGAAATATTTTTAAATGAAATTAATGAGCATATGTAAAACTAAATTAGTCTTCTAATTATAATTATTTTTGTGTTTGTTTTAAAACTTTCATTAAATATATATAAGAAAGATAAGAACAAATATAGACACAGTCATATTGCCATATCAGTGAAAATGGCTATTTTTTGTTCGCCTTTTAAAAAATATATTAGTACTCAAATGCTTACTATTACATTATTTCTCTCTTTTGAAGCTTCTAAATGAAGAAAAAATATTTCTCCATTTTGTCAAACTACTATCTTCTTTTTCTAGGAAGCAGCTGATTTTGTGTATTTTTTGGAAATATGCTGGCCTACAAAAATTTTTCAAATGGTAGAGGTAACCTGAACTCAGCATCTGCTTTAGAAACAGCTCCAACATTAGATGACAGCAGTAGATTGACTGATTGGGATTGATGGTAATAAGTGACTGCTCTTAATTCCCTATTCTATGATGATTCAATTCATTCCTGCATCTAGTAATCCTTTAAAAATACTACTGGGTTAAACTTTGTCATAATCTACAGTTCGCAAAGTATCTTGATAAAGAACAAAAGGTATTCCCTGTGGTACATGACGGCATAATGTTGAATTTTGTATTTTCCTGAAATTTCTTTTCTTTTCTTGGAAGCAAACAAAACACTGTGGATTGTTTTTTAAGTTTGGCAGATGAAAACAAGCACAGAAAACCTTTTTGGTGGCATATACCAAAATGTAGATGTAGATCTTTATCTTGTCTTGAAGTTAATGGAGAATGAAGGTAGTATTTGGGGCGATGTGGCTGGGAAGAGCAAACATTGTCGCGGCATGAAATATTCAGTTTATTCCTTTCTGTCTTCTTATTAGATATATTGGATATCTCTCTCCATATAAGGCAATTTGTCACCTTAGGTTATTAGCTGTATGAGAATTAGCTCCCAAATCCAACTTAATAAATCAGGTCCTGAATTTTAGAATACTTGTAAAACCTATTAAGTGTTTCATTGCTACTTAAATAATCAGATGTGGGCAAAACGCATTTTCAGTGTTCTTTGTTCAGTTTATCACTTTTAAACTGTCAAAGCCAGAGAATTTTAAAACTTTTAAGCTAATTAGTTTTCACTTGTAAGAATATGCTATCTTAGCAAGTAGCAAGGGCCTTGGTAAACAATGTGAAATTAAAAACTGTTGCTTGAATGAATAAATCAATGAATGAATATATAGATGGGTGAACGGATAAATAAATATATTGTGCAGACTAAGGTATACTATGCAACTCAATAGACAATCAGCATCTACTATGGGGTAGGCATTGTGTGAAGACTGGGGAAATCAAGTTGAAGGGGAAAATCTTTGACCATTAGACCTATACGTTAGCAGAGGGACTGTCACTAACACAAGCTCATTACCGCGTGCTATGTGGTAGGTAAAGGGTGCTCTGGGAGGGACTAGAAATGTGATCTGAATTTGCCAGGCAAAGAAGGAAATATATGAAGAAAATTATTCTAGGCAGATGGAATCAAAAAGAGGAAGGTGCAAATCAGTGTGGTGTGTTAGGAAAATTGCAAATGGCTGACTACTGTAATGACAAGGCAGAGGTACAGAAGGGAAAGAGAAAATGATGCAAGATGAGGCTGGATCATGGAGGGCTTCATAAATTCTGCTGAGAAATCTACACTCTATCTAATGAGGAGCTGGGAAACAACCAAATGATAAAATATTCTGGTATTGAAAGTGAAGATAGATTTAAGAGTCAAAAGCCAGGCAAATTATGTCTCCTACTGCAATTATTGAGTATCAAAGCAAATCTCTCATCATCACATGGGAACTAGGATCCCTCCTAAAACACTGACATTGATCTGTGATGGAGACAATATATAAGCATGAAATTGTGGGCAGAGGAAGGGTATATATAGAAATTGACTATAAAGTCACAAAATATCAATTTCAAAGTGTGGTTTCAAGAGTCAGGTTCATTATTGCATGATTACAACTCATTTTGTTGTATTAAAATTATGTAACGTCCACTTTTACTGTTATGTTTCTAAGGTAATTAGGCTCTTACCAAATTTTAATATAAAACTTTTTTAGGGGGAAGAGGTTTCACAGATAAATGATCTTTACCTGATGGATCCCATTTGAAATTTCCCACATTTTTATATGGCCACAATATTAAGCTTGATGAACTTTTCTTTAGGACCAAGGCTATGCTCTCATACCTTGTTGAAAAAGAACTACCTATTTCTGCGAAAGGGACTTATAGCATTTTGGAGGTCAAAATGTCAACCCCTTATTACTCTCCATTTATTTTTAGCCTATTACTCTACAACGTTTCTCAGGTTTTCCTCAAACCTCTTTTATCCTTTGTTATTCCATTAGCTTGTATATCTTTAAAAGTCATTGACATTATCAAGCTTGAAAAAGAGACAACAATACAACTCCCTGGATCTCAAAGGTATGTGTTTAGAAGCAGGAAGAAGGGTGGTGTGGGGGCTTCAGGAGTCTTTAAGAACAACTTTATAGTTCTCTTTTTTTTCTGCCATGGGTTAATCTTCGCCCAAACACTATGTTCTCTATAAACTTTTCTTACCTTTTAACGTAACTTAAAATTGAAAATCCAACTGTTTTGCATGCAGGGTTTCATAGGTTTCCTACATTTTAAACATAGTCTTTGTAATATCTGAGAGGACACTTCATGTGAAATTCACTTCTATAGCTACATGTTACTGGGTATGACTCTAAGCTTAGCACTTGCACATGTCTTGTAATCATTTCCTTAACACTATGACTTAAATAGTTATTAGAAAATAAGTGAGATCATAAACTGAGTACATCAACGCAGTTCCAGGATCCTCAATTTAGTCATAGAGATATAAATAACCTCTTTTACAATTTATTTAGACATTTCACATACTATTACAGTATAGTATAAAATATACATAAATACATTTTCTTTCATCTGCTTTTTGGACATTCAACCAAAGACTGTTGTAAAGTAGTAGATAAAATCAATGAAAATTGTTACTAAAAATTTTCTTAAATGTGCATCCTTTGTGACGGGTCAACTTTGATATTTATAAAACAACAGCATATACCCAGTTCTACTTATGTATTTAGGCACTTAACACATGTGGATTTAAAAATTGTGTAGCCAACACAACTGCCCTTATGACTGACTTGGGACACTTAGAATTAGCTATTTGTGTTCTTGTGATGAAGGACAAGTCACTAACAGCACCTGTAATTAACCACCTGCTCACCTAATTACAGAATCACAGATTAAATATTCTGGAAAGCAATTTGCTTTCTACATTTCAGATTAAAGACATAGATTTACATAATAGGAAAACATTTATCCCACTAATGATTTCTAATAAATTTGTACTCAATTTGCATTAAGAAGAGTCACATTGGGACCTGAATTTAAACACTACATTTTCAAGATTTCTCTCTGGATGTGTGAAAACTACTAGAAGCAATGACTTCCACAAGATAATTTCCATTTGAGGAAATAATTATGGAATAATGCATAAATTTTGAAACATAAAATTAGATGTAGGGCTTGAAAGAAATAAGACTATTCTTGCTTCACCCCAAAAGAAAATAAAATGTACTTGTATATTAGTCTGTTCTCATGCTGACATAAAGACATATTAAGACTGGGTAATTTATAAAGGAAAGAGGTTTAATTGACTCAAAGTTCAGCTGGCTGGGGAGACCTCAGCAAACTTACACTCATGGCAGAAGGGGAAGCAAATATGGCCTTCTTCACATGACAGCATCAAGGGTAAGTGCCAAGCAAAAGGTGAAAAAGCTCCTTATAAAACCATCAGATCTCATGAGAACTCACTATCGTGAGAACAGCATGAGAATAAACACCCTCAGGATTAAATTACCTCCCCCTTGGTCCCTCCCATGGCACATGGGGATTATAGGAACTAAAATTAAAGATGAGATTTGGATGGGGACACAGCCAAATCATATCAACTTGTGAGCTTTGGTCGGGTCTTTTTGGATAATATAAACAAATAGCAAAACCATTTACAGTATCAGAAATATGTGGAAAGGACTGCTGATCACAGGACAGAGCAAAATGGCCAAATAGAAGCTTCCACTGATTGTCCTGTCTGCAGGAGCACTGAGTTTAACAGACATCTACACAAACAAGTCCTTCATAAGAACCAAAAATTAGGTGAGTGATCACAGTGCCTGGTTTTAACTTCAAATCACTGAAAAAGGCACTGAAGAGGGTAGAAAAGATAGATTTGAATGACTGATGCCAACTCTCCCCCTTTCCCCAGCAGCAACCATGTGGTTCAGAGAATCTGTATGCTTGGGGATGGTGGAGCACAGTGATTGTGGGACTTTGCAATGGAACTCTGACATAGTGGAAAGCATCACCAGGCAGAACTCAACTGATGCCCACAGAAGGAGCCTTGAGATTAGCACTGGCCAGAGGGGAATCATCCATCTCAGGAGTCAGAACTTGAGTTCTGGCAAGCCTCAACACTCTGTGATAAAGGGCTCTGGAGTTCTAAATCAACTTGAAAGTTTAGTCTAGGTCACAGGACTGCAACCCCTAGGCCAGTCCTGGCGGTGTGCTGGGCTTGGAGCCAGTGGACTTGGTGGGGCATGCAACCTAGTGAGACACCAGCTGGGGTTACTAAGGAAGTACTTGCACCAACCCTTCCCTAAACCTAGGCAGTGTAGCTTGCAGCTCCAAAAGAGACTTCTTCCTTCAGTTTCAGAAGATGAGAAGAAAGCATAATGTGGACTTTGTCTTGCAAGTTGGATGCTAGCTCAGCCACAGTAGGATTGGTCAGTGGGCAGAATTGTGAGGCCCCCCATTCCTGGCCCTAGCTCCCAGAGGACATTTCTAAACATACCCTGTGCCCAGAAGGTAATCTACTTCTTTGAAGGGAAGGACTCAGTCCTGACAGGATTCATCACCTGCTGACAAAGAGCCCTTGGGTCCTGAATAATCAGCAGCGATAGCCAGGTAGTACACGCTATGGGCCATGGGTGAGACATGCTGCCTTCAAGTGTAATCTAGCATATTCCCAGCTATAGTGGCTACAAGGAAAGCCTCCTTTTGTTTAAGGAAAGAAGAGGTAAAAGTGAAGGGAAATTAGTCTTGCAGCTTAGCTACCATCTCAGCCACAATTGGGCAGAGCACCAAGTGCGTTCTTGGGGGTCCCCAATTCCAGGCCTTGATTCTTGAATGGAATTTATGGACCTGCTCTGGGCTAGGATGTAGCCCACTGACCTGAAAGATGAGTCCCAGGCCTGGAAGCATACACCACAAGCTGACTGAGGAGCCCTTGGGACTTAAGTGAACACTGACAGTAGACTAGAGGCCCTTTCTGTGGGCCTGTGACAGTGGTGGTTATGGGGAAAGACTTTTCTACCTGTGAAAAAGAAGAGGGAAGAATGGAAAGGACTTTGTCTTTTGGTTTGGGTGGAATCTCAGCTACAGTAGAATAGAGTATCAGGTAGATTTCTAAGGTTCCTGACTCGTGGCCCTGGCTCCTAGATGGCATCTCTGGACCCACCTGGGATCTGGGGAACTTGTTTCCCTGAAAGGAAAGATACAAACCTGACTGGCTCCACCACTTGATGACTGTAGAGTCCTACAGCCTTGTGTGAACATAGGCAGTATTCAGGTAGTGGTTACAGTGGGTATTGGGCGAGACAGTGCTGTTCTCGCTTCAGGTCTAACCCAGAGAAGTCCCAGTGGTTGTGGCCACAGAGGTGCTTGTGTCACCCTTCCCTCACCTCCAGGGATCTTAAACACACACACACATACACACACACACACACAGAGAGACAGAGAGAAAGACAGAGAGAGAGAGAGAGAGAGAGAGAGAGAGAGAGAGAGAGAGAGAGAGAGACTCTGTTTGGGTGAAAGTAAGGGGAGGAGAATAACCCAGGAAATTCTCTCCGATGCTACCCAAGACCACCAAGTTGGTCTGCAAGAGCCCCAACATTGCTCTGTGTGGGGTGCCCTCTAATGCAGATAAGGCTGCAGTGACCCAGACTTAGGTCATAGCATCTAAGTCCCTTCAAATATCTGGAAACCCCTCCAAAGAAGGATAGGCAGAAACAAGCCAAGACTGTGAAGTCTACAATCAACACCTCACTTTTCAAATGCCCAGACACTGACAAACATCCACAAGCATCAAGACCATCCAGTAAAGCATGCCCACACTAAATGAAGCAAATATGGCACCAGGGACCAATCCTGGAGAGACAGAGATACGTGACCTTTCAGTCAGATAATTCAAAATAGCTGTTTTGAGGAAACTTGGAAATTCAAGATAACACAGAGAAGGAATTCAGGAGCACGTCAGATATATTTAACAAAGAGATTGAAATAATTAAAAAGAATCAAGCAGAAATTATGAGTTGAAAATGCAACTGACATACTAAAGAATGCATCAGAGTCTACTAATGGGAAAACTGATCAAGCAGAAGAAAGAATTAGTGAGCTTGAAGACAGGCTATTTGAAAATACACGGTCAGAGGAAATAAAAGGAAAACTAATAGAAAAGAATGAGGCATGCCTAAAAGATCTAGAAAATCACCCAAAAGAGCAAATTTAAGAGTTATTTTCCTTAAAGGGGAGGTAAAGAGATGGTGTAGAAAGTTTATTCAAAGGGATAATAACAGAGAACTTCCCAATCCTAGCGAAAAATATCAATATTTAACTACAAGAAGGTTATAGAACATCACACAGATTTTCCTCAATCTAGTTAATAATCTAGATTGTCTCAAGATACCTAGGCTATCTTGAGACAATAATTAAACTCCCAAAAGCCAAGGATAAAGAAAGGATCCTAAAAATAGCAAGAGAAAAGAAACAGATAACATACAATGAAGCTCCAATATGTTTGGCAGCAGACTTTTCAATGAAACCTTACATTCCAAGAGAAAGTGGCATGACGTATTTAAGGTGCTAAAGGAAACAAAACTTTTAACCTATAATAGCATATCCGGTAAAAATATCTTTCAAATATGAAGAAGAAATAAAGACTTTCCTAGACAAACAAAAGCTTATGGATTTCATTTACACCAGACCTGTCCTACAAGACACGCTAAAGGGAGTTTTGTAATATAAAAGAAAAGGACATTGATTAATAGGAAGAAATCATCTGAAGATACAAAATTCACTGGTAATAGTAAATACATAGAACAACACAGAATCTTATGACACAATAACTACAATGTGTAAATTAGTCTTATCTTAAGTGGACAGATTAGAAGACAAACCAATCAAAAATAATAACCACAATTTTTCAAGACATAGTACAGTATGATACAAATGGAAACAATAAAAAGTTAAAAAGCAGGGACATGAAGTTAAAATGTAGAGTTTTTATTAGTGTTCTATTTGTTGTTAGTCTGTATGTCTATGCAATCAGTGTTGTCATCCGTTTAAAGTAATGGGTTATAAGACATTATTGCAAGCCTTATGGTAACCTCAAATTAAAAAACATACAATGGATATACAAAAAATAACAAGTAAGAAATTTAAAATACCATCAGAAAATCACATTTATTAAAAGGAAGAGAAGAAGGAAGAAAAGACCACAAAACAACCAGAAAACAAATAACAAATAGCAGGAGTAAGTTCTTACTTATCAATAACATTGAATGTAAATAGACTAAACTGTCCAATTAAAGGACATAGAGTGGCTGAATGAATAAAAAACAAGACCCAATGATCTTTTGCCTACAAGAGACACACTTCACCTATAAAGACACAAATAGACTGAAAATAAAGGGATGGAAAAAGATGTTACATCCCAGTGGAAACTGAAAAAGAGAAGGAGTAGTTATATCAAACAAAATAGATTTCAAGATGAAAGTCATAAAATAAGACAAAGAAGGTCATTATATAGTAATAAAGGGGACAACTCAATAGGAAGATATATCAATTGAACATATATATGCGCTGAACACTGGATCACCATATATATAAAACAAATATTATTAGAGCTAAAGTAAGAGATAGATCCCAGTACAATAATAGCTGAAGACTTCAATACCCAATTTTCAGCATTGGACACATCATCCAGTCAAAAAAATCAACAAAGAAACACCAGACTCAGCTTCACTATAGACCAAATGGACCTAATAGATATTAACAGAACACTTCAACCAACAGCTGCAGAGTACACAGTCTTCTTCTCTGCATGTAGTTTATTCCCAAGGACAGACCATGTGTTAGGTTACAAAACTAGTGTTGGAACATCAAAAAATTAAATCATATGAAGTGTCTTCTCTGATCACAATGGAATGAAACTAGAAATAAATAACAAGAGGAATGTTGGAAACTATACAAGAACAAAGAAATTAAACAATATGTTCCTGAATGACCAGTGTGTAATAACAAATTTAAGAAGGAAACTGAAATACATCTTGAAACAAATGATAATGGAAGCAAAACATACCAAAACCTATGGGATACAGTGATATCAGTACTAAGAGGGAAGTTTGCAGCTATAAGTGCATAACTCAAAAGGTATGCACTTATGGCTAATGCACTAATGATGCATCTTAAAGAATTAGAAAAGCTAGAGAAAACCAAATCCAAAATTACTAGAAGAAAAGAAATAATAAAGATCAGAGTTGAAATCAATAAAATTGGTAGAAAGAAAACAATACAAAAGATAAATTCAACAAAGGCATTTTTTATAAAAGATAAAGAAGCCTTTTGCCAGACTAAGAACAAAGGAGAAAATACCCAAATAAATAACATCAGAAATGATAAAGGAGATATTACCACTGATATGCAGAAATTGAAAGGATCACTACAGGCTACTGTGGGCAACTATATATTAATGAATTGGCAAACCTACAAGAAATGGACATATTCCTAGACATATACAATTTACCAATATTAAACCATGAAGGAAGAGGTCCAAAACTTGAAAAGACCAAAAAAAAAAAAAAAAAAAAAGAGAATAAGATTGAAGCCATTTTAAAGTCTTCCAGCAATAAAAAGCCCAGAACTTGACAGCTTCACTACTGAATTCTACCAAACACTTAAAGAATTAATGATGGCAGTGGCAGCCCATCTAGAGTGGCCACTGCCATGACCCTGGCTGCAGTGTGGGAGGCATGGCCAGGGCCATGCACTCCAAGGAGCTAGTGGTAGCTGGGAACAGGTGGAAGTCTTGCCTCCTTCTGAGTTGTCAGGGTGAAAGCCTCATGTTCCCCAGGTGTGTCTATGGCCGCCCAGTTGAGGCTACAGACCTGGGCATCCCTGTGCTCTTGGGGGCTGGGAGCAGGCAGGAGCCCCACCCTCTGAGATGCAGCTGTAGCCACCCAGCCATGGCTGTGGACCCAGGCATCTCTGCACTCTTAGAGGCCCAGGAAGGCCCTCTGCCTTCTCAGGCTCAGAAGAGACTGTTCCCTCTGTCTGGATTCTCCCCACCCCCAGTGCCCACTCCAGTCTTTGAACAAAGTTGAAGCCAAGCCTAGGCACTGTCACAATGTGGCCAGGTGTACTCATGCTCAGGGCAGCACTGACATGCCAGCCTCCTGCCAGCTTAGACCTCTCCAGACTTTGGGTGCTGATGAGCATGGGAGTAAAGCTGAGGGGAGGGCTGAGGGTAGCTTGGCACTGACCTGCAGGTGACCCTTAGCACTAACAGCCTGGGCACCATAAAAATTGGTAGAAGGCAAACAGGCTTTTGGGCAGAAAAGGGAGGGTCCCTGGTGAAGTCCTACCTTCAAGCTGGGGAAGGCCTGAAGCATGGAGGCCAGGCTGGTACTCCCGTGGACTAGAGTGGGAACTTATGGTGCTTTTCCCAGGTCCACCCATGGCTGCCCATGAACTTATAAGCACACACTTCCTCCCTTCTGAAGTGCATAAAAACCCCAGACTCAGCCAGACATGAAGACAGGTCAGGATGAATAGCTGTAGCTACCCACTCCACAGTCTCCTCTGCTGAGAGCTGAGCAGATGTAAGGATGACCAGCTGCAGAGAAGAGCTACCGACTCCAGGGTCTCCTCTCTGCTGACAGCTGAACACTCATTGGGATACCCTGGCTGCAGAGAGGAGCTACCCACTGCAGGTCTCCTCTGAGCTGTTCTATCACTCAATAAAGCTACTCTTCATCTTGCTTATCCTCTACATCTCCACATATCTCATTCTTCCTGGACATGGGACAATAACTTGGGATCCACTGAATGGTGGGGTTGAGAGAGCTGTAACACAAAAGGAGCTGAAACACGCCCCTTGCTTACCACAATGCAGACAACAAGAAGGAGAGAAGAGAGAAGAGCGGCAACCCTTCAGGTATTCCAGACCTAGGAATTTCTTAAGCCAGGGCTGTGACACCCCTTTGGGGGCTCTGCAGTTCCTGGCATCTCCAAGTTTCCAGGTGCCACCACATTCCCCAGTGCCAGCCATGGAAGCTGTTGTGGGACACCTTGTCCAGTTGCAGCCCTGCTGGGAGCCGGCACCCATACCAGTGCCTGGAGCTGCCCACCCTGCCACAGCCAGCATGCCTGGCTATACACAGTAACCAGACCCCATGCTTACTTGCTCACACACTCCTTGCTGCTCTACATGCTTGGCAGGCCTGGAATCCAGGCCAGAAGTGCAAGCCAAGTATGCTTGTCAGGCTGAGTGGGCCCAGTGGGCCCAAGCAAAACTCAGGCAAAGGTGCCACTGGCCACAGAAGTTTCTGGCTAATGAAGTGACACCCAAAGGATCCCGTAACACTAATACTAATCCTACTCAAACTATTCCAAACGATATAGGATGTGAGGATAATTTCAAACTCATTCTATGAGGCCAGATTACCCTGAGAGCAAAAACCAGACAGAGATGACAAACCCAAAAAAAAAAAAAAAAAAGTAAGGAAGGAAGAAAGAAAGAAAGAAAAAAACACACAAACAAACGAACTACAGACCAATGTTCCTGATTAACATTGATGCAAAAATCCTCAACAAAATACTAGCAAATTGAATTCAACAACACATTAAAAAGATCATTCATTATGGCCAAGTGGGATTTTTTCTGAGGATGTAAGGATGGTTCAACATAAGCAAATCAATCAGTATGACATATTATATCAACAGAATCAAGGATAAAAATAATATGATCATTTCAATTGATGCTGGAAAACCATCGGATAATATTCAACAGCCCTTCATAATAAAAACACTAAAATAACTAGGTATAGAAGGAACATACCTCAACATAATAAAACCCATTTAAAACAAACCCATGCATAGGATCATACTGAATGGGGAAAAGCCAAAAGCCTTCCTTCTATGGTCTGGAATATGTCAAGGATGTCCACTTTTTCCACAGTTATTTAACATGATACTGCACATTCTAGCTAGAGTAATCGAACAAGAGAAATAAATAAAGGGCATCTAAATTGGAAAGGAAAAAGTCAAATTATCCTTGTTTGCAGATGATACGATCTTATATTTGGGAAAAAGTAAATACTCCACAAAAAAAACTATTAAAACTAATAAACAAATTCAGGATTCAGGATTCAGTTTCAGGATATAACATCAGCATACAATGATCAGTAGCATTTCTATATGCCAACAGCAAACAATCTGAAAAATTAATTTAAAAAGTAATTTCATTTACAATAGCTAAAATTAATCTATACAATAGCTACAAATAAAATTAAATACTTAGGAATTAACCAAAGAAGTGAATCATTTTGACAATAAAAACTATAAATCATTGATGAAAGAAATTTAGGAGGACACACACAAAAATGAAAGGTATTTCATGTTCATGGATTGGAAGAATCAATATTGTTAAAATATCCATATTACCCAAAGCAATCTACAAATTCAGTGCAATCTCTTTCAAAATACCAATGATATTCTTCACAGAAATAGAAAAACAATCCCAAAATGCGTATGGATCCACAAAAGACCAAGAATAGCCAAAGCTCTCCTGAGCAAAATGAACAAAATTGGAAGAATCACATTACCTGACTTCAAATTACACTACAAAGCTGTAGTAACCAAAAAAGCATGGTACTGGTATTAAAACAGACACAGAGACCAATGGAGTAGAATAGAGAACCCAGAAAAAAATCCATACAACTATAGTGAACTAATTTACCACAAAGATGCCAAGAATATACACTGCAGAAAAAAACAATCTCTTCAATAAATGGTGCTAAGAAAGCTGGATATCCATATGCAGAAGAATGAAACTAGACCCTTGTCTCTTGGCATATAAAAATATCAAATCAAAATGAATTAACGACTTATATCTAAGACTTCAAACTGAAACTACTACAGAAAAACTTTGGGGAAAATCTCTCGTGACATTTTGGGCAAAGATTTCTTGAGTAATACTCTACAAGAACAAGCAGCCAAAGCAAACATGTACAAATGAGATTACATCAAGTTAAAAAGTGGAACAGCAATGTAAACAACTATTAAAGTGAAGAGACAACCCACAGAATGAGAGAAAATATTTTCAAACTATCCATCTGACAAGAGATCAATAACCAGAATATGTAAAGAGCTCAACCAACTCTAAAGGAAAAAAAAAATCTATGAATTCAATTAAAAATGAGCAAAACACCTAAATAGATATTTCTCAAAATAAGACGCACAAATGGCAAACTGGTACATGAAAAGGTGCTCAATATCATTGATCATCAGAGAAATGCAAATCAAAACTACAATGAGATACCATCTCACCCCACATAAAATATCTCTTATCCAAAAGACAGACAGGTAATAACAAATGCTGGCTAGGATGTGGAGAAAAGGGAACCTTTATCCACTCTTGGTGGGAGTGTATATTAGTATAACCACTATGGAGAAGAGTTTGGAAGAGGTACCATATGATCCAGCAATTCCACTCCTGGGTATATACCCCAAAGAAAGGAAAGCAGTGTACCTCAAAGAGTTATTTGCACTCCCATGTTTATTGTAGCACTATTCATAATAGCCAAGATTTGAGAAGAACGTGTCTGTCACCAGTTGAATGGATAAAGAAAATATAGCACATATACTCAATAAAGTACTATTTGATCATAAAAGGAATAAGACCCTGTTATTTACAATGACATGTATGAAACCATAAGTCATTTTGTTAAGTGAAATAAGCCAGGCACAGAAAGACAAACTTCACCTATTCTCATTTATTTGTGGAAGCTAAAAATTAAAACAATTGAACTCATGAAGGTAGAGAGTAGAATGATGATTACCAGAAGCTGGGAAAGGTGGTGGTGGGCACCAGGAGGAAGTGGGGTGGTTAATGGGTACAAAAATATATTGGATAGAATGAATAAGATCTAGTATGTAATTGCAAAACAGGATGACTATTGTCAATAATAATTTAATCACACGCTTAAAAATAACTAAAATATAGTTGAATCATTTGTAACACAAAAGATAAATGTTTGAGGTGATGGATATCCCATTTACCCTAACGTGATTATTACACATGGTATGCCTATATCATAATATTTTGTGTACCCCATAAATATACAAATCTACTATGTACTCACAAAAAATAAAAATAAAAAAAGAGAAAGATATGAACAGGAATTCCTAGATAGGGTTAAGAGTAATTCATTTAACTTATTCATTCATTTACTCACTCAACAATCATTTAGTAATAACCTACTTGGTTCCAGGCACTGTTTTAGGTATAGCAATAAACAAAATAGACACAAATCCCTCCCCTAATGGCGCTTTCAAGGGGGAAGGGGAAGAGTAATAAGCAGGACAAATAAGTGAAATATACAATATTTGGATAGTGAATGCTAAGGAGAAAAAAATAAGGTGAAAGAAAGAAGATAGGAAGTCAGTTTGGGGCAGGGATATTTCACAAGGGTGACCAAAGAATGCCTCACTGAGAAGGTGATCCTTGAGTAGTTAACAGAAATGAGAAAGTAAGCCATACAGTTATCTAGAGAGAAAACATTCCAGTCGGTGCAAAGGCTGTTTTGGAGGGTACCTAGTGGGTATGAGGAAATGTGAAGAGGTCAGAGTGACCTGGAGAGCAGCAGGAAGCCAAGTAGAAAGGGGAAGTGGGAAGTAGGCAGTCCATGTGGAACCTTGAAGATCATCATAAAGACCTAAGTTTCTACTTTGGATGAATAGTCTGGGAGGAACTTTGTTAACTGATGTCATGGGGGAAAACAGGCTGTGGAATTTCTGAAATTAAGAAATTTAGAAATTGGTATATTTTAGTTATGACCAAGTTCAAGTGCTCCATTTTAAGATAAGAAAAAAAAAGAAAGAAAGAAAGAAAGAAAAAAGCACAGGGCAGCTGAGATTTCCCCATATGTAGCTAGTAAGAAGCAGGGTTGGGTCTAGAAGCTAAATCCTAACTCAGTCACATATATTGTCTCAAAGGGTCACAGACATGGCTCAGGATGGAGTATATCTTAGCTGTAAGAAGAGCTGAAATTAGTATTGATGAGTTTAGAATCATAAACCCTAAGATGAATAATCATTAAGAAAATGATGGGGGAAAATGGAATTCGCTAACATTATGCTTTGATCTTAAATTTGGCACTTTTTAAAAATATAATATCTTTAATTAGAGTATGTTCCACAGGAAGATTTCAAGTGTTAAACCGATCTGTTCCTTCATTTTCTTTTTGGAGGTTAATTTAGAATAGTCTCAAAAATTGGTCTGGGGACCTACAATGGTCCTCTGTGATTTGCATAATAGAAGTAAGTCTGTCTTTTGTCTACAGTTGTATATGAGTGTATTTGCATAGGAAGGGCTTCATGCACGGCCACTTAGTTTAGTTGGTTAAGGTTTGAAGGTAATTAAGTTGAAAGCATGAGGTCTTTCCTATATGGGCTTGTACCTTGGCCCTAACAGCTGCAGAATACATCCCACACCCTGACCAGCTGTCTTGAAAATTCATGCTTTTGGTTATAAGGTCAGGGCCACACAAGCCTATCGCTGAGGATGAAACAGATTGCTCAAAGCACATACCATACTGATAGTATGTCAGCTGCTTCCTCTTAATACACGGGCAATCCGCTGATTAGTCTTGAGCTGGCGTAAGGCTGGTTACTTCCCTGGCTCATGACAACAAAGGCAGATGAACAGCAATTTTGTTTCACGATGTGAATGTCTCCTCATGTCTGTGGGGGGGTCTCTGCTGACAGTTCCTCTCAGTAGGTCTCTTCATATGGGAGTATGTACATATTCTAATCTTAGATCTGATCAAGTAAGATTGCAATTTTTTCTTTGTTTGTTCTTTCCTGTGCTCTTCTTGAAAAGCTGAGTCCAGCGACAATTCCCAAGAGCTGTCATATTTAATCTTATATATCAGTTGTTAGAGACTTTTGAATTCAAAGTATAATTCACCAATGTAATATTGTCAATTAGTATATTGCTATTAATCTTATAATTTTTCCAAGTTTTCCAACATGTTATGCTTGCATCTAAGATGCTAAGATGCTGAAATGACAAGTTTTGAAAGAGATATTTTTCTCTAAATGGCATATTCAGCGAATTATCTAGGCTACAGTGTAGGAAGTGGAAGGCAAGAATACAGACTCTAGTTCTAGTTTGTGCTATGCTGTTCAGCAGTTAGGCTACCTTGAAGTAAAAGCATTTAATTTCTATAGGTCTTATTAAAATAATTGCTTTAGATAAGGTGACTTCCAAATTACCTTCAAAATAGAAAAATATTCTTACTTATTCTCTTTATATTGAGAGTTGAAGCAAAAATATGTATTTTAGTCAGGATACAGTAGTTGTGGTTAAGACAACAGACAGATCTGTGTTCCAAGTGTATTTCCCACTTACTGGTTGGATAAGCTTGTACAACTTACATAACTTTAAAAACCTATCTCTCCATTTGTCAAAGGCGAAAATCCATAAACAGGTTTTGGGAGGATTCATTCAGGTAATACATAAAGTACTTGGAGGAGTGAATGCCACATAATAGTAAAAAATGGTTGCTAGTGTATCTCCTTTTCTGCATATTTCTATATATAGTTTATAATGTAAGAATAAACATAAACCACTCCTCACATGAAATGCAACTTTATCCAACAGATGCGTGTCTTTGAGAAACAATGACGATACACCCACAATAACATCTCTCACTGAGTGCAGAATGCCTGAAATTCCTGTATCAGCAGTTACTTTTTGTACTAACAGGGTACTAAAGAACCAACGAGTCTGAATATCAGTGAGTCACACAGGCATTTATTGGCATTTGAGTGCCTGAGGGGACAAGTCCTTGTGGGACTGCTGCCAGGCTAGATGAACGTTGACAGCAGGAGAGGAAACTGGGTGAGTAGAGGTGAGCAGCACTGGACCAGCTAAAAGGGCAGCCCCGGTAAAGTGTTACTTTGGGAAAGCTCCAGTCTATTAGGTGCAACTGGGTACCTGGTCTAGGGAGGTGGTAAGGTGAAAGGGCATGAAAATAGAGTTGAACAACTCATGAACTGACACTCAACCTAGCCATCTCATTTTGAGTAAATTCTCTCAGTATTGGTCAGTTTTTAAATAGAAATTTTGAGGTTTAGGGTAAACACAAAAACCAGGATCTGATTACTGTGAATAGAGTCATGCACTAGTTAACTTTAAAAGTCAAATAATATTTCCCTCTAGAGTCTTCTGACAGGCATAAAGCAATTTTTCTCAATTTAAATTTTTTCCTTTTATAACCTTTGCTTCTCTTAGTTATTTGAATTATGATGTGAATTTATTCATTTAGCTGTTCTTTTTAGTACCAATGGCAGCTTTACAATGAAATACTCTTATTTCTCATTACAATTCATTAACCTAGCATTTCATAAACTTAATATTGTAAATATCATTAATTTAGAATTCAGGAAAGAAAAAAATAGCATCTCCAATAAAGAAGCATTTATTGTACCTGATAATTCATTTTCACCACTGAAGAACCTGACATTGAGCCAATTTCCTTTTCCAAGAAATAATTTATGAAAGAATCAAATGACTTGAAAATGGGTATGTTGAGCATGAGGTTTATTAAGGTTTATTTTAAATCTCACTTTTGTTTTGGCACATTTGTACAGTGAACACCTGAACACTGGCTGCCACTGAAGTTTATCAGTAACCTGTTATGATAAAATGATGGTACCACGTCAGAATCATTACATAGCTATGCCTGAGCCACAAGACAGCTCTGGGAATTGGCAGTTGAATATACTTTGGCAACACTGAAGATCTTGAAATAGTTAACCACACTGCCTGTAGCTAGTGTCTTCCTACAACATTTTTCTGATGCTGGAACAGTATTGTTGAATAAAGTGGATGCGGCAGAGACTGCCAGCTAGTCTCCACAATTTTTTTCTTCTTCCTGGGAACACAGTAAGCCATATATTCCAGGCTTCTTTCTTGAAGTTAAGTATAGTTTTGTGGGATACAGTTTTGAACAAGAGAATGTCCATGGAAATGATGGGTACCATTTCTAGGTCTGGGTAATTAAAATCTCCCACATTCGCTCTTCCATGTTATTCTGTACTTCCTGTTGTCTAGAATGGGTCTGACCCCAAGGCAACCACTGAAGACATACTAAAGGTGCCAACATGTTTATTAACTGAGTTGCTGACAGCATGGAGGAAGGCCATTCTGCCAACCTTTTCACCTACTTGTTTGTTAACATGAGGTAGAGAAAGGTATCTATTGTGTTTAGACATTGTACATTAAAGGGCTATTTCTTTTCTTTTCTTTTCTTTCTTTCTTTTTTTTTTTTTTTTTTTTTTTTTT
>NW_016804856.1:300529-301995 GCF_001698545.2 Rhinopithecus bieti
TTTTTTTGAGACAGAGTCTCACTCTGTTGCCCAGGTTGGAGTGTAGTGGTGTGATCTTGGCTCACTGCAACCTCTGCTTTCCAGGCTCAAGCGATTCTCCTACCTCAGCCTCCTGAGTAGCTGGGAGTACAGGAGCCTGCTACCGTGCCCGGCTAGTTTTGCATTTTTACTAGAGATGGGGTTTCACCATATTGGCCAGGCTGGTCTCGAACTCCTGACCTTGTGATCTGCCCACTTTGGCCTTCCAAAGTGTTGGGATTACAGGCGTGAGCCACCACACCCGGATAAGGGGCTATTTCTTACAGTAACTAATATAGTGAGCTCTCTAGTTTTGGAAACTGCTCTTTTAAGCTACTGATTTATTTATTTATTTATTTTGTGTGTGTGTGTGTGTGTGTGTGTGTGTGTATGTGTGTGTTTGATTTGCCACAGCATCAACTAGTCCATCTAGATGATCCAAAAAAACACAGAATATGTATGTTCATAGGCTTATTTTATCATTTTGTGAATTAATGGGGGTATTTAGCAAGTGATAAAATCACTGAAAAAGTATTCAAATATAACCAGCTTGGCAAAAGGTAACTTTTTTGAGAGTAAAACAAGTCTGCATAGAGACAAGAGGAAAGGACTTTGGATAAACGTTTGCATGAAGATTCTACATTGGAACTCACAAAATGCAGGAGTTATAAGAAACCACACTGGTCATTTATTTTAATTTCACATTTGAGGCACAAAAAGATCTTACCAAAAAAAAAAAAAAAAAAAAAAAAAAAAAAAAAAAAAAAAAAAAAGAAACACCACTGCATCTGTGGGATGAGAAGTAGAAAGATATTTTCTATTGGAAAAAGATAATGATTTTTAAAACAGAGGAAACTAGCAGTGAGGGATTGAAATCGGTTCTGTACCCAATGACATCATTGACCCTATAGAAAATATTATCTATTCATTGTACGTAATGTGTTTATACAAACAGAAAGTGCCATAAAAATCTGGGCACTATTCAAAGTAGAAAGATAAATTTTCTCTTCTATCTAGATATGAATGTCACCAAAATAAGCTGCTATTGGAAGTCCTGGGCTTTAAATATGGCTATGGCTACTAAAGGACATAAAGAAGTTTCAAAGCAAAGGAACTAAAATGATCAAAGGAAAAAGGTTGGAGCTTCTGAGCAAGATGGCTGAATAGGAACAGCTCCAGTCTCCAACTCCCAGCGCGAGTGACACAGAAGACTGGTGATTTCTACATTTTCAACTGAGGTACTGGGGTCATCTCACTTGGGAGTGCTGGACAATCGGTGCTGGTCAGCTGCTGCAGCCCCACCAGTGAGAGCTGAAGCAGGGCGAGGCATCGCCTCACCTGGGAAGTGCAAGGGGGAAGGGAATCCCTTTTCCTAGCCAGGGGAACTGAGACACACAACACCTGGAAAATCAGGTAACTCCCACCCCAATACTGTGCTTTAAGCAAAC
>NW_016804856.1:305600-339640 GCF_001698545.2 Rhinopithecus bieti
AAAAAAAAAAAAAAAAAGAAAGAAAAAGAAAAAGGTTAAAGAGTGAAGAAAATGTGAATTCTCCATTTTGAAGAAGAAAAAAAAAATGGTAGGTTGAGAATAACCAAAAGATAAACAACATGAAGGCGATTTTTAGAAGAAAATGAATTTGTTTATATAATAACAAATATATAGACATATAGAAGTAGATGATGAATCTAATATTATAATAAAAGAAACTCATTACTCTTCAGTGTAGTAGGATGTATGTTTCTGCTTCATAAAACATCAGTAGCATTTAGCATAGGCTGCTCCACATATAAAGGAGAGCTTATTTACATTTTAAGTGCTACATTTATAGAGAAAAGTTGTAAGTATACATTCCCTCATTTTTTTTGAGTTTATCATCACGTATTGTAACTGTGCTTCTCAGAAATTATTTTTTGGTACCAGCATTAAATACAGAATATGAGAGAGATAAACCAATGTTTTATTTAGGATGATATTTCTTAAATTCTAAATTTTTTTATGGCTACTATAGTTTGCATCCTATTGACAACTACATACATATATTTGTGTATATACACACACAGCCATGCCTACATATCTATGTCCACACCCACATACATAAACACAAATTTATATATGTACATATATATATATTCATACTAGGGGTATATTTCTGACATTACTGCTTTTCAGTAAAGAGTGTCCTAGGAAAGAGATATCACAAGTTATTTAATTTTGGTTCTTGTGATATTCTACCTTCCCTGGTGAAGGCTAAATCAAAGTTATGTCTTGGTACATTTCCTTGAATTTCATTTCAATCATACAGGGAATCTTTTGTAGAGGGAACATTTTCTGTTTTACTTTCTGTTTATTGCTACAGACTAACTTGTTATGACTTTTCCAAATTCAACACTTGGCATTTTTTCTTGTTCTCCTGATAGTCCCTATAGTCTCTTTTCTGGGATATTATGAACCTTTTATTTTCAGGCAGGTTTTTGATAACCATAAGTCAAAAAACACAAGTTGCTGAATTTTCCAAGTTAAGAGTTGAAATTGGTCCTTTGGTATTATTTAGACACAGGAAACTGCAAATTCCTAATAATTAATGTGTTTAACTTGCTGGATTTTTTTGAGCTGAGACAAAATTTTTCTTAATAATGAAATAAAAAGTATAAATGCCATGTTGTCTGTACTTAGAAAATTCATACATAGAAGTTAATTCATGTATAGCTTTTTCCCTTGCTTAATATGACAGTACATTTATTCTGATGAATTAAGAGAACATGGTTTTACAAAGGTAACTACATTTTCTTGGCATTAAATTAGCTTATAGAAGACATCTTATTGGACTCTATTGAAATCAATGTCATCAGGTAAAAATCTGTAAACACTATATTTAAAGAGGCTTGCTGTAATGCATCAAAATCTCCACCAATAATAAAGTAGTTGCGATTTTTGCTGAATAGTACTTATATCTGTTAGGCTGCTTCCAGAAGAAAATAGAAGATAAGAAGTCTACAATGGACAACGAACTCCTTACTTAGCATAATCAGTTCTGCTACTTATTTGGAATTTTAAAAGCTTCTTTTTATTATTTAACATCCATTTGGGTAGCTGATTCTTCATGTTTCTATAGAGTATATAAGGGTCCCTTTTAAATGGAATGCTCAATATACTGAAATTTATACCCCTCAGAAAATATGTGAAAATACATTATATTTCCAGAAAATAATAAAAAAACGCTAAACAGAGTTTGTTTTATACCACAAATGACACTTATATTTTTAAAAAATGCATATTAAAACCTATGTATCAACCTTCTTTAACTTATTGTATTCTATGGAGATGTTGCTCTTCAATTCCTTTTGAAACATAGCCATCTAGCTTATATTTCTATATTTCCTTTCATTCATGTATTGTGTAAAATCTTAAAATTATTCTTCAATTATTTTAGGTATATATATATACACACATAATATATATATACATATACATACATATGTATACATACACACACCCCTAAGGTTCTCTAATTGAGGGTTCATATATATATACACATATATGTTTCTGCTTCATAAAGAATCAGTAACTTTATGAAGTAGTAAAGAACCTTACTAAGTTCATGAGGCAGAAACCATCCTTACAATTTCTTGTACCATCCTGTACTCTTTTCAAACTGCCTGACTTTTACTACTGGACTAAGAAAGGTAGTAAGAATCATTTCTGCAATATGAGATATGAAGTGCTATGGGGATTACAGGGAAGTAAAAGCTATGGTCCCCAATACCAAATATGTTTTCACAGTGCATTTGGCAAAACAATACACAACTTAGCTGAGACAACAATGTAATATGTGGTGGCCAGTGTAAACAATCAGTGCTCTAAAAGATACAGGAAGTTACAATGTTGAGGGAATGCTTTCTGGAGAAAATAGGATTTACCCTGAACCCTCAGTAAAGGGTAAGAATTGAATTGGTGGATGAGGGTAGACAGCATAAATGGTGACCAAAAAGTGAGGAAGAATGGAGTGGATCATTTGTAGGTAGAGTGTTTATTTAAAGCATATTCAAGAGGGCTATTTCTCAGAGTCCCATTTAAATTCTTGTGCTTCAATTCACAATTGCAAAAGTATGGAACCAGCCAAAATGCCCATCAACCAACGAATGGATAAAGAAAATGAGGTATATGTATACCATGGAATACTACTCAGACATAAAAAGTAGCAAAATAATGGCATTTGCAGCAATCTGGATGGAGTTGGAGAACATTATTCTAAGTGAAATAACTCAGGAATGGAAAACAAAATGTCTTACAATCTCACTTATAAAAGGGAGCTAAACTATGAAGATGTAAAGGCATAAGAATGATATAATGGACTTTGGAGACTTGTGGGGGAAGGGTGGGATGGGGGTGAGGGATAAAAGACCCCATATTGGGTACAGTACACTGCTTGGGTGATGGGTGCATCAAAATCTCAGAAATCACTATGAATGAACTTTTCATGCAACCAAACACCACCTGTTCCCCAAAACTTTAAAATAAAATAATTAGAAAAAAAAAGAAATTTTCTTTTCTTGTTGTGTCTCTGCCAGGTTTTGGTACCAGCATGATGCTGGCCACATAAAGTGAGTTAGGGAGGAGTCCCTCTTTTTCTATTGTTTGGAATAGTTTCAGAAGGAATGGTTCCAGCTCTTCTTTGTACCTCTAGTAGAATTCGGCTGTGAATCTGTCTGGTCCTGGGCTTTTTTTGGTTGCTAGGCTATTAATTATTGCCTCAATGTCAGAACTTATTATTGGTCTGTTCAGGGATTCAACTTCTTTAGCCAAATCATGAGTGAACTCCCATTCACGATTGCTACAAAGAAAGTAAAATACCTAGGAATACAACTTACAAGGGATGTGAAGGACCTTTTCAAGGAGAGCTACAAACCACTTCTCAAGGAAATAAGAGAGGACATAAATAAATGGAAAAACATTCCATCCTCATGGATAGAAAGAATCAATGTCATGAAAATGGCCATACTGCCCAAAGTAATTTACAGATTCAATGCTATCCCATCAAGCTACTGTTGACTTTCTTCACAGAATTAGAAAAAAACTACTTTAAATTTCATATGGAACCAAAAAAGAGACTGCATAGCCAAGACAAAGCTAAGCAAAAAGAACAAAGCTGGAGGCATCACACTACCTGACTTCAAATTATACTACAAGGCAATAGTAACCAAAACAGCATGGTACTGGTACCAAAACAGCATGGTACTGGCACCAAAACAGATATATAGACCAATGGAACAGAATAGAGCCCTCAGAAATAGCACCACACATCTACAACCATCTGGTATTTGACAAACCTGACAAAAACAAGCAATGAGGAAAGGATTCCCTATTTAATAAATGGTGTCTAGAAAACTGGCTAGCCATATGCAGAAAACTGAAACTGAACCCCTTCCTTACACCTTATACAAAAATTAACTCAAGGTGAATTAAGGAGTTAAACATAAGACCTAAAACCATAAAAACCCTAGAAGAAAACAAAGGCAATGTCATTCATGACACAGGCATGGGGAAAGACTTTATGACTAATACTCCAAAAGCAATGGCAACAAAAGCCAAAATAGAGAAATGGGATCTAATTAAACTAAAGAGCTTCTGCACAGCAAAATAAAATATCATCAGAGTGAACGGGGAACCTACAGAATGGGAGAAAAGCTTTGCAATCTATCCATCTGACAAAGGGCTAATATCCAGAATCCACAAGGAACTTAAACACATTTACAAGAAAAAAACCAACCACATCAAAAAGTGGGTGAAATACACAAACAGACACTTCTCAAAAGAAAGTATTTGTGTGGCCAACAAACATATGGACAAAAGCTCATCATCACTGGTCATAAGATAAACGCAAATCAAAACTGCAATGAGATATCATCTCATGCCAGTTAGAATGGTGAACATTAAAAAGTCAGGAAACAACAGATGCTGGAGAGGACGTGGAGAAATAGGAACGCTTTTACACTGTTGGTGGGAGTGTAAATTAGTTCAACCATTGTGGAGGACAGTGTGGTGATTCCTCAAAGATCTAGAACCAGTAATACCATTTGACCCGGCAATTCCATTGCTGGGTATATACCCAAAGGATTATAAATTCTGCTTTAAAGACACATACACACATATGTTTATTGCAGCACTATTCACAATAGCAAAGGCTTGGAACCAATCCAAATGCTCATCAATGATAGACTGGACAAAGAAAATATGGCACATATACACCACGGAATACTATGCAGCCATAAAAACGGATGAGTTCATGTCCTTTGCAGGGACATGGATGAAACTGGAAACCATCATTCTCAGCAAACTAAACCAGGAACAGAAAACCAAACACGGCTTGTTCTCCCTCAAAAGTGGGAGTTGAACAATAAGAACACACGGACACAGGGAGGAACATCTCAAAAAAGGGCCTGTCAGGGTTTGTGGGGCTAGGGGATGGATAGCATTAGGAGAAATACCTAATGTAGATGATGGTAGAATTAAAAAAAAAAAAAAAAAAAAAAAAGGAAGGCAGTTAAAATGTACTTGTTATAAAATTTAAATAAATAGCTCATTTTATAGTATACAGTATTTATAGTATTTAGTATATAGTATTTACCACTTTAAATTGTTGTATATTTTCTACGCAATTAAAACCACTTCAGGATTGGGCATTCAAGGTGGATGACCAGAAGTAGTGTGAAACCCAAAAACCTGAGACAGGTCTCAGAAAAAAAGAAAAAGAAAATCCTTGTGCTTTAACTGTGGAGACACACATAGAAACTGTACTCATTGAAATTACATACCATGGACTTGTATTCAAACCTAAGTTACTTTCTTCAATACTGTTTGGTGTCAGACATACCGAGAATTTTCAATGTCATTTCTTGATCCCATTTTAGCTAAAGATAATTTCCAATATTAGCTTTCAGGACTTGCTTTGACTTCTGCAATAATTGCATGACTTCTAATTAAATATCTTATACTGAAAGGGTATGGAGCTGAACATTCTTTTTTTTTCTTCTTATTTCAAGCTAACTTATACTAGATTTTAATACTGAAATAATTAATGGCTATATTCCGACATTTGAAGTTCGTGTCTTCTTTTAAAAATATTATTCTGTTTTAGTGGTTCTTAACTTTCATTTGGAGATTTTATTTTCTTATAAAAAGTAATTAAAATTTGAAGAAAACTTAGCAAAAAACCCTATATCTTACATCATTTAGATAGTGAACATCAAATAAAAACATGTTGAGAGACGTCTCTGGTAGGATTTGCTAGGTGGAAGAACCACTAAAGGATATATCTTTCATATATCATTTACATATGCCAGGAGGGCATAATGACAGGATTTAAAGAGCCGAAATCATTGTGTCATTCAAGAAAAAAGCTGAGATACTGATCCACATTAGAATTTGTTAAATCAAGTTTACAACTTAATAATAATGGGTAAATACTTAGAAAACAACCCAAGAAACACAATGCATAACTACTAAAACCAGTGTAGTCAAAAAAGACAACAAAAAAGCTTTAAATAATCCAAAATAAAGAAACAGAGGAAGAAAAAGGAGCCCAGTCGGGGGGCTGAATTTCTATTTTGAATTGACTAAAGTAGATTTGGAAGCCCAGTTGAGGGGTTTCCAAATCTACTTTAGTCAATTCAAAACAGCATCCTCTTCTCTCTTAGAAGAACACTAGTGTCAGTGGGGGATAATTGCACGGGAGGTCACAAATATGATTTGGGTGACAATGTGTTCAGAATTGGGCATGCTAAGATAGCCAAGACAATACATGACAAGAATGAAACGCAGCTGCTATAGTCTGAATACTTATATAACCACAAAATTCATACGTTAAAATCCTAATGTCCACTGTGATAATTTTTAGGAGGTGGAACCTTTGAAAGGTGACTAGGTCATGAGGGTAGAGACGTAATTGTGATTAGTGCCCTTTTAAAAGAGGCCCAAGTGAGCTCATTTTTCCTTTCCACCATGTGAGGACAGAGCAAGAAGACACCATCAGGAAAGTAGCCCTCACTAGACACTGAATCTGTTGGCTCTTTGATCTTGGAGTTCTCAGCCTCCAGAACTGTGAGGAATAAATTTCTGTTTTGTTCTAAGTTACCCAGTCTATAATATTTTGTTATAGCAACCTGAATGGACTAAGACAAGGGATTTTCCAGTATTTTGGTAACCAACTAGATTCTATAAAAGTTGGTTATAAACAATTACTGTAGATTATTTACTGGAAAGGGAAAATGCAATGAAACAGAGTCTAGGAAAGATATTCCAGGAAAGGACTGCATTTCTGCACTAAAAAGAATTCATACAGTACAATTCTTTCTCTGTTTTGTGCAATGTAAAGACTCAATGATTAGTCATCAACAGTTGTAGTTCAGTGAAGTTACATCATTTACACCTGACCTGAACTGGTGTTTGATATTTGTTCATATAGAACCAAGACTGGGATGCTGAGATTACAGTGTGTGTAACCCTGGAAGCAATAATGTAATAGCATATGTGTAGCAATTTTAAGAATGAAATTTTTTAATTTTATATTTTCAATTTGTGATATTCTTCCCAGTTCATTGACTTAAGAAAGTCAATGTTTTCTTAAGACTTTTCTGTGTAACACCCTCTTCTTCCAATGTTCTTATGTTTTTTGTTTTTCAAGCTCTTTTGAACTCTTTTCTCTTTATTTGTCACTAATTTCTTCACTTGGGCTTATTTTGTTCTTCATCTTAATTCCTATTCTTTCTTTGATGCTATTCTTTAACTTCCTTATTCTATCTTTCACTTTTCTGTTTTTATTTCATGTGCATCATCTGCAATTTTAAAAAGTTCCAGTGCATTCCATAGGCATTAATTTAATTCCATACACACACCCAGAATTCCTTATTTCTACTAGTGAGTAGAGAGCATAAGATAGGATTTAAAAGTTACCTGAGCGGCTGGGCGCGGTGGCTCAAGCCTGTAATCCCAGCACTTTGGGAGGCCGAGACGGGCGGATCACGAGGTCAGGAGATCGAGACCATCCTGGCTAACACGGTGAAACCCCGTCTCTACTAAAAAATACAAAAAACTAGCCGGGCGAGGTGGCGGCGCCTGTAGTCCCAGCTACTCGGCAGGCTGAGACAGGAGAATGGAGTAAACCCGGGAGGCGGAGCTTGCAGTGAGCTGAGATCCGGCCACTGCATTCCAGCCCGAGCGATATAGCGGCCGGCGGGGCGACAGAGCAGACCTCTGTCTCAATAAATAAATAAATAAATAAATAAATAAATAAATAAATAAATAAAAGTTACCTGAGCTGAAGTTTTTGCTACTTTACACACTAATTGCGTGGTTTGGCCAAGTTACTTGGGTTCTGCATTTCAAATTAACGTTATGTGTATAAAGAAGATAATAGTAGTACCCACCTCATTAAGCTGTGAAAGTGAGCACAGAGGGTTAAAACATGGTTACTGTTCGTAAGTATCATAAGGAATGTATATTCTAGAGATAGTTCAGAAAAGTAAATCACCTACCCTAAGAAAAGGGTTACTAAAATGAGCACCACATGGGGAAAGGACTTATAACTTGAAACGAATCGGTCTATTGGTTGCATGAAGACTTAGATGAGACCGAATTGTCTCAGTGCTAATTCTGCAACCTGAAGTGAGAAGACATTCAATATATCTAAGTTGATCCTTAAGTTTTTATTCAGGCAAATTATTGCAAAGTTATAAGGAACATGGGAATTATACTTAATGTGAAATTGGGATATGAAGGTCCCTAAACTGGAATAACCAAGTTCCTTGAAGATGGTCTGAAAATAGTCAATTTAAACAAAGCTAAACCTACATTTTGAAAAAGAGTCTGAGAAGAAAATAGTACCATTTCATTTACATTTTCATTGCGTGGCTTGTTGAGAAAGTACTAAAAATAGATTGCTTGGCTTCAAACCCGGATCGATGATTCCTGGAGTTGTTTTCTTTTCTTTTGGTAGTAGGGTGGGTTTGTATCTAGTGTATGATTTATCAGATGGCAGAAAAAGACCTCAGTAGAAAGTCTATGATTACAGTTACTATGTATTACAGGCAGAGAAGGAACATTTTAAGTTGTTGATATTACTGTTACAGAATAAATAATTGTCTTCAAGTCATAGACCACAGGATTCCCTAACAGCATTCTTCACTTAAACTGAGGCTTTACATTTTAATAGACAACTCAAAACTGTGGCTTTTGTCATTTTGGCTTTGGGGAATTAAGTCTTTAAGTAAAATTGTATGGCAAAGATACAGAAATACATTTGACTTTCAAATAAAGGGATAGATCTTAGATACTCTCTTATGAGGAGACAGTTGATGGTGAACGTAAGAGGATGTGTCCTAAATACTGATAATAGATATAGACACTTCACAGTCAGTTGGCACCTTTTACAGAATGGGTACAGCCCATCTACAATTTCTCACTGCAAAGAGAATAACTATATATATATTGTTTTACAAAATGAAGAATCTGTCCATGAGTGAACATATCATACTGACTCTTAACATTTCATTTCTTTTCCCTCTAGAGAGAAGGCTTTAGCATCTCTTTGTGGGGTATGTATGAAGGAGACCTTTAAAGACATCTATGTCCAAATGCCATGCCAGAAAAAAAAGAAAAACAAAAAACAACTATTATCTTGGCTGTAACTTTGCTCTGTTGGTCCCACCTCATACAAATTTCCAGGTCACTGGAATATTCATGTAATATAGATTTAACATTTACAGTTGTGTAATGCTATCTTGCACCCAAGTTGTTCTTAATATCCAAAATTTTTTAAAAGAGGAATCACACCTAAATAAGAGGTTAGTATATTTTGGAATAAACCTGGATTTTGTAGTGCAAAAAAGGCAAGGAGGGAAAGTTAATTTTTTATTTGAATACTCACCATGATCCAGCTATGTTTTGTATATCAAACTGAGTATACTTTAAGTGATTTATATTTTATCCTCATTTTTAGAAAAAAGTAAGACACAGAAAAGTCAAATGATATGTCCCAAGTCACTCAGTTACTGAATAGAAATTGGAATTGAATCTAAATTTGTCATTTCAAACTTAGAGAAAACAGCCAGACCAACACACCTTCATTTGGCGATTAAAGAAAGGACATTAAGCAGGAAATGATTCCACAGTACTGTGCCATCCTTTTCCCTCTAGTATTGAATCAATTAATACTTACTGATTGCCTAAAATATACTAAGACATAATTGGGCTTGGAAGTCTAAACAAGAGAAATAATAAATACAATGTGTTTTGGTGGGCTTAATGATGAATGTTTTAACGCCACTTCAGGGCTACAATTTTTAGAATTGAGAATGGATCAAGCAGTCCTGCAATCAGGAAAATTTTAGCCAGGAAACTGGATGGTAATCTTCATTGTTAGCTGAAATTCTGAAGTGTGATAGGAAGACTTGTTGAACACATATCCCCATGGTGGAAACAGGGAAGACTAACATCTCACTTTTGCTTCCCACACACTATTCTCAAAAGTTCCTCTTCTCTCTCCAGCTTCCAACCTAATCTCAATTTCCTATACCGTTAGGTATACCTGGGGCCAAATTCCAGCAAAGCAATTCTGTCTCATATTCTACTAGGGAAGAAGAGAGTCTGGACTGAGGGGAAAAAGAGTCCTTCAATTTAGGAGCTAATGAGTTAACTCTATTGTTGTTATAGAGTTCCCTCTAGAGCAATCCAGCACATTCGGCTTAGAGTTGGAAAGGTCAAACTCTAAAGGAAGGTAAGTGTGATGGTTAATTTTAGGTGTCAACTTTACTAGATTAAGGGATACTCAGATAGCTGATAAAGTGTTATTTTTAGGTATGTCTGTGAGGGTATTTCTGGAAGAGATTGGCGTTTAAATCAGTAGACTGAGTAAGGAAGATCCACCCTTCTCCAATGTTGCAGGCACCATCTAATAATCTGAGCACCCCGGTAGAACAAAAGGGCAGAGAAAAGGTGAATTCTCTCTTCTAAAGATGGAACATCCCTCTTCTCTTGCCTTCAGATATCAGAACTTGAGGTTCTCCTACTTTTTAACTCTGGGACTTGCACAGCAGCCTGCCAGGTTCATAGACTTTTGGCCTGACAACTACACCACTGGCTTCCCCACTCTCCCAACGCTGCTGGTTCTCTAGCTTGTAAATGGGCTATTGCAAGACTTATCCACTATTGTGTGAACCAATTCCCCTAATAAATCTCCTCTCATATGTCTTTATCTGTGTATATATGTGTGTGTGTGTATGTATGTATGTATGTATGTTTGTATCTATCTATCTATCTATCTATCTATCTATCTATCTATCTATCTATCTATCTATCTATCTATCTATCTATCTATCTATCTATCTATCTATCTTTCTATCATTTCCGATTGGTTCTGTTTCCCTGGGGAACTCTAATACAAGAAAAAAGGGAATTTCTTGATATTATGTACCATCCTATATTATAAATTACTATGTTAGGTTTTATTTGTAACTAGACCATATTCAGAAATACACTTAGTGCATATTCAGAAACAGTAACTGGGGCAAAAAGCACAGGAAGTACAAATTAAAAGTCATGGATTTGACTTTGACCCAAATGGTGGACAAAACACAAAATTCTTCATCCCATTACTGCTTCCTCAATTCACTGAAATGGCACACAACATATTCTTAAGAACGGGAACCAAGGGCCAAGTTCAAATCTTGAGAACATGGATATGAATGGAAATGGCTGAAAGAGATACTGGAACAGAACAAATTACCTTCAAAGTGGGAGGTAAGCAATGTTGTTTTTAAAAAAGCATTACAGAATTTTCAAATTCATTAAATAAATTAAATAAAGGGTGATTGGGTTAGTCAGATCTCCCCTTTTCTTTAGATATTATCTTAGTCTGTTTGGGCAACTATAATAAAATACTACAGTGTGAGTGGCTTATAAACAATATAAATTTATTTCTTAGAGTTCTGGAGGCTGGGAAGTTCAAGATCAAGGTGACAGCAGATTCAATGTCTGGTGGAGGCCTGCTTCCTGGTTCATAGACCGTCCCTTCCAGCCATGGCTTCACATGGCAGAAGCGGCAAGGGATCTCTGTGGTTTCTCTTTTATAAAGGCACTAATCACAATCATGAGGTCTTAACCCTCCCAAAGTCCTCACCTCCTCATGCTCTCAGCTTGAGGGATGAGATTACAACATATGAATATGAAGGACAAAAAACATTCCGACTATAGCAGTTCTGCACAAAGCAATTGAGTTAAAGCCTGAGAAATCTCCCAGAGAAGTGCTGATCTGTCTGGGGAGAGCTCTTTGTATGTGCTTAGGAGCTGAAGTAAGAATAGGAATAGAGACTAAGGGAACTCTGCACTTCTGCAAATGATATAAAAGGATTACACAAACAGGGAAAGGTAACACCGTCCAAGAGTGATGTTAGGTTGGCAATTGGCTGATCTGCCTGCCAGTCCTTTGTCCGTGGACCCTAAGAGGAAGCCTGCCTGTCAACACCTCTGCCTGGTGATGTAGACCCTGCAGTGATCCTTCTCACCCAAAAGGATGTTACCAGGAGAAAAAGACTTCCACCACACATAAGATTCCCCCAGAGCCAGCCATTCATATGTTAAGAAGCTATATTCTTCATCCGTAAATATAGACTGACAACTGAGCACCTTAAGGCATTTAAAGAAAAAAAAAAAAATGGCAAAAATAAAAATACCAGGAAATAGAAATAGAATGGCAGACTCTAGAGGAAATAGAAAAAAAAATTAATTTGGTGAAGAAAAGAACTTTACATTGTTCTAATGATTTTCCTCTGGATATTTGATAGCATATTGCATATATGGAAAAAAAGAATAGCATGCCATATAGAAAGAATAAGTAAAAAAGTTGAAAATATCCTTGGAAATTGAAATTATAATTGCCATAACTTTTTAGAAATTCGAAAGATTTCCTCATTATTAGACTGAAGATGACTGAATACTGAATTGGTGATCTGAAAGATAGCTTACATTAACGTGTCAGTCTCTATAAAGTTATGTAAACCTGACAACATTCTTCTAATGTAGGTATTAATGCTATCCTTGTTTTCTAGATGAAGAATCACATACACACTGAGATGAATAGTTTGAAGTTATAACTAGCTCAAAGTCACAGAGCAAATTAAGTTGGCCGCTACAGAATTCTAACTCAGGCAGTCTGTAGTGCAGAAAAAGATAAACATGTGGAAATTATAAAAGAAAAAATTAAGAGGCATGGGAAACACAGAAATCCCATCAATTTATGTAACAGAAGTGTTAAAAAGTATGAGATAATAAAGAATAAATAAAAGGGGAAATAAATAATGGCATTTTCAATGGGACACAGAAAGATCAGAATCTTCAGCTACATGAGCAGGTGTTTTGGAAAAAAGACATTCATTTGGACAACAAATCTATGTAAAATATAAAGATATGTTAAAAAATTACAGAGTTAAAAATGTCACCTACAAAAAAACAAAATTCAGAGTCCTGCAATGTTGCATGGTTGGGGTCAGTGATGCCTCTAATGTTTATAGGAAGGATAATTTGATCCTACAAGTGTATTTTCAGGTAAGGTAATAATTAAGTGAAAACGTAAGGAAGAGATATTTGTAAAGAAGCCAAATTATGTAAGCCCTCTTTCCAAAACCCTCCACTGGTACTTTACTCCAAGTAATTAAGTCCTTACAAAAGTCCATAATGCTCTGTATGTTTTTCATCCTACTGTCCTCATCTCTTAAATTTCTATCACTCCTCTATGGTCATATTGACCACCTTACTCCTCCTGTAAAAGGCCAGATGTGTTCTAACTTGGCCTTTGCAGTATGTCTTTGAATAACTCTCTTGTCCACCTATGACTCGCTCCCCTACTCCCATGAAGTCTCTCTCAAATGTCACTTTCTCGGTAATTTTTCCCCTAGGTGCTGTACATAAAATGGCCTCATTCTTATCACCCCATTATTGATATGTTTCTCTCCTGCTTTATCTTCCTGTATAGCATTTATTGTATAGCAGATGCAGCTTATTACCTATTCTAATGATCATGTTTATTATTTATCTCCATCCACTGGAACATAATTTATAGGAGAGTGAAGATGCTTGCCTATTTAGTTCACTGTTAGAGTCCCAGAATCTAGAATCATGCCAGGGACATAATCTCAGTATATATTTGCTGAATAAATGTTGAACAATCTGCAAGCATATTTTCAGAAAATTTCAGAGGCAGGAGGTAAAAGTTCTTGCCCTTGAACTTGTAAGGCAGGTGAGATTCGACTTAATTTGTACTTATATGAGGAAAACTCTATTTTACTTTTTCTAACTCTAATATTTAGTCACCTATATTACACTCATTCCCTATGAATGCATAAAAATACAAAATGGTAGTTAATTTGTAATTTTGCAGTTCAGTTGTGTTAATCCATATTGTGCAAATTTATCCCTTTACATGTAGACCATAATAGTTCCTGAATTAGAAACCTATAATAATGAAAATCAAAATCAACATGGCTAACTATTAGGTGATACTTATGTCTGAAAATAAATATGGCCGAATCAAGCTAGCTTCAAACATAGATAGATAGATAGATAGATAGATAGATAGATAGATACATAGATACATAGATAGATAGATAGATAGATAGATAAAGTATAAACATAGATAGATAAATAGATAGATAGATAGATAGATAGATAGATAGATAGATAGATAGATAGATAGAGTATTATCCTTATTTTCTAGATGAAGAATCACATAGACACTGAGATGAAGTAACTAGCTCAAAGTCACAGAGCAAGTTGTATGTATGTATGTATGTATGTATGTATGTATGTATGTTTGAAGTCAGCTTGGTTCTGCCATATTGATTTTATATGTTTGATGCCTCCTCTCGGCAATGTTTTACCAAAAATATATATGTTTTGCTGAAAAAAATAGACTTGATCTTAGCAAATAGCTTGAATATCCTTTCTTGCAACGAAATGAAAGAATTAGCAGTTTTCCTGGAGAAATGACTCAAAGGTTGCCTCTAACTTTATTTTTAATTTATCTGCAGATTTCAATAGAATTCAGAGATGCCATCCCTACTTTGTGAATTAAGAGAGACAAGCCTAGAGAATGCAAACAAAATTTAAACTGTTGTAAAAAGTTAACTGCATAAACTTGGATAAACAAATTCATATCGAAACAGTTGTTCTATTTTGTAGTAAAATATATGTTTCTCTTTTCTTTTACATGCAAGTGAGGTAAATAATTGTTAAATTCAAATAGCCACTCCTTCTACTGTGTCACACATTTAGTACCATCAATCTGCTTTGTGATAGTCATCTTTAGTACCTATGCTTTAAAGCTCTAGCAAAACTTCAACAAAACTCTGATTTTCCATGTAATTATTATTTCTTTTTGAAAGCAAGGTAATTTTAGCACAAAAAAAGAGGTAAACTGTGCTGCACTATCCCCATCTCCAGGCTGCCATGTCCAGGTACCATCTCCCCTCCCTAGTACTTAGAGGGTGCTTAATTTGCATAAGGCTATTAACATACATTGTTTGATTTGGCTTATCAAGCCAATTACTGACATCAGTACCATTACCATTCACTCTTTAAAGACATAAAAATTAAGGTTCAGATAGAGGAACCATCTTGACCCAAGTTAGTCTTCTATCTCCAAACCCATGATGTTCCCATTCTGGAAAAGGAGTCCCTGGTTCTTACACCTTGGAGATGATATACAGTGTTTCTCAAACTTGAGTGTGTACCAGAATCACCCGGAAGGCTGGTGAAAGCACAGATTTTTGGGCCCCATGGCCAGAGCTCCTGATTGAGTAGATTTAGAATGGGACCTAAGGGTATGCATTTCTAACAAGTTCCCAGGTGATGCTCATGCTGCTGATTCAGGGACCACATTTCAAGAAGCAATGCAGTACACAAATTCATAACCTCCAGACTTCAAAGAAATGATGCAGAACTCCCATTCCTACCCCACAAATCTGATCCATTTGTAATTTCTTCCATTTTACTTAATGGCAACACCATTCTGCCAGTAGCCCAGGCCAGAGTTTTGAAGTTATTCATGAATCCCCACTTCCATACATTCAAAATGGAATTTTTCAAATGACCTTTGGAATCTGACCATTTTTCACCATCCCTACTGCTACCATCCTGATAGAGATGGCATCATCTCTTATCTGGCTTACTGATATAGCCTCCTGTCTGGCCTCTCTGCTTCTAAATAACCTGTTGCCAACATAACAGTTATTGTGAAATTCTCTTAAAATGTAAGTTTATCTCATTTCTCTGCTCAAAACCCTGAAATGACTTTTCATTTCCTCAGAGCCCATTTTCAAGGTTTTGTAATAGCCTAAAAGCCTTATGTGATATGGCTCTTGGAGCTCTCCATGCTCCACTCCTGATAAGTCTTCCTGGCACATTGCACTTCAGCCATACTGGTCTCATTGTTCTTCCTTGTGCAATCCTGGCACTCTCCAATTTAATGGAGAGTTCTTCCTTCTTCCTGGAACGCTCTTCTTCATGTGATCACACACACACAAAAAAACTTTATCTCCTTAAAGTCTTTGCTGAAATCACCCATCTCAGTGAGTGTTATGCTGACCATATCCCACCACAATTCCTAACACATCACCTCGCTCTACTTTTTATTTTTTCAAAGCATGTATTACCTTCTATGATATAATCTGCTTATTTATTATGGTTTTTATTATATATCTACCCATATTAGAATATATACTCCAAGAGAACGGGAATCTTTGTTATGCTTACTGATGTACTCCAAACTCCTACTATGTGGTTTGCATATAGTAGGCAGAAGGAAGTATTTGCTGAATGAATGAATAATTCTTTCTCTTCATCTAACATTTTATCATTGGCTGATAAATTCCATGCTAATGAACTGATGTTAGAATCAGCCATTCATCAATACTTTCCCTGAAATAACTTTAGCTCAGTTAGACACAGAAAAACTACAATTGTCAATAGTTTCTGACTTCTGTGTAAATCAGAGGTTTTCCATGACAGCGAAAAACTGGAAGATTGGTGGACTCAAAATACTACTAATAACAAATGTCAACTTTGAGAAATCTGTAATGTAAAGCACCATTATAATAGCAGCTCTAATTCTTTTTGAGTGAAATAAAATATGAAGAAAATTACAGCTTAATTCATGTTGTATTCTTCTAGGGCATATTTATCATATGCTCTTCATTATAAGAGGAAAAGTTTAGAATATTGCTACTAAAGAGCAATTTTATTATAGATAGATAAAATATAAATTTGGTTATTTATTATTAAAAATAACTTTCAAAACTTTATAGGGTAAATGCATTTAAAGTAAGTCTATATACTTACTATGACATGGAGGCTTTTTTTTTTTTTTTTTTTCTCTAAAGCATATAAAGCTTCTTTATATGTTTCTTATACTAACCTGATACTGAGAACTTCTGGGACTGTGATCTGACTCCCTTAACATGAAATCCAACCTGTATCTAGTGTAACACCCTCCGCTACAGAGACTGAAAATATAAAATGTGATATGTCCCAGAGACCTTGCAAGTAAGACTCTAAATGTAATTTAGGCTTCACCAATCATATATACTTACTTGAAACCTGAATTTAGAACTGAGGTAGAGGAGGAGAGAAGATGGGTGACAGACATCCATTTTGTCAGGTGTACCTGGGCTTTTACTCTGGTAGCCTGAGACTTTATCTCTTGTAGGCATCTTCTTGATTCTAAAAGGAATATCAGTTGCTCAAGGGACTGGCCAAGTTTTGTGTTATTTAATACTATATATTAAACTTGCTAGACTGGATTGTTTTTTGGCATTTTGACACTGACCACAACAAAATACCAGGACTGGTACTCAGTCATCAATGCATGAGTTAGAAGAGGCCTCTGGGCTCCAAGAAGAACTACTACACCAGAATTATACTATATTTGGAAGTATTTAATAATCCTTTAGTTTGGTCACCTCATTTTCCAAGGGACAAAACTGGGAACCGGCTACTTTCTCAATTTGATTGATAATAGGGCCATACCTAGACTCCCGAAGCTCATGACTATTTGTAGAGCAGTTCTTATATAACAAAGACTTGAGTCTAAAGTGTTAATTATGCTGTTATCTTTGTGATTTTGGAAAATTCATATATTGGTAGGAGAGGCAGAAAAACAGGGAAGAAAAACTTGGATTCTGCAATTTAACTATCTTCACATTTTAAGATAGTCATTCCAGAAATAAACAATGTGTTACAGCTTTACATTGTGGATATCAGCAATCTGTAAAAAGGCAGTAGTGAAGAAAAAATATGTTCTTTGGAGACCACTGCATAATAAGCTCCAAAACTTAATTTTAATCTAATTCAATAAAACATATCATACTCAGACACAGGAATATAAGACAATAGTTAGAGGGCACTGAAAATTTGTCTTGGATTTAGAGCCCGGTGCCTTAAAGCTCAAAATAATGAAAAATTTAAAAACAAACTGTCCTTGATTAATCCCTCATATTTCTGAACTTGAGATAATTACATTTTAAACTCCCATTTACTCTTAAGTATTACCTATTGCCTCCAAGAATTTGGCTTACTATAATATGGCTCTGATATTACTCATTAGAGGATAGTGATTTAGAATGTATTAGAGTATCTTTTTCTGTTCCTTCTGCTTAAAGACAAAGAAATATTAATGTATGCCTGATAGCCTGAGAGCCACAAAAATCTCAGAAATGTGTATTCTAGTGGAATAACATACTTAAACTTTATCAGTGGATTATACATTTTAATTCAACTACTGTTGAGAATGTCAATATAACAGAAACTAATGTAGTCCTAACAAAACTTGTAGAACTTCTATTGATAAGCAACTATATTAATGATATAATAAAAAAGCAGGGCAGAAAGCACTATAGAAAGCATAACCGTTTTTGTAACTATATTCTATCTGTATCCACAGCCAGATCCACATTAACATCTATGCTAAATTTAAAAGATTGTAAAAATACACATCAACATGGATTGTGGCAGTACAGATACTTTTGTCTATCTTTTTTTCCTAATTTTATTCAAGTTATATATATTACTTTTGTAATAAGACAAAAAAAAAAAAAACTAATAGTTGGAAGTAGAGGAAGTATCTTGAGGGCTTTAACTTCTGAAGTCAGCAGGGCTCAGCTGGAAGAAAGGGGCATCTAGGAAGCTGGCTGCACAGAGGCCCACCAGCCAAGAACCAGGCTTGCAGTGCTGAGTCCCCCTTGGCAGGCACTAATGAAGCATGCATATCAGCCAGGCACATTAGTAAGCCCTGCATGCTCACTGTCGTAATGTGCCTTCACAAAGCTCTGCCTCAGGCAATGAGCCACCTGCCCAAGGACAATGGGTTTGTTAATAAAAGTTTTATTCTGAAAATCATATACTTTCTTCTTACCCTAGCACTGTTAACCTTAAAGAAGGCACAGCAGTTGTTAATATTAAATCTTTCAGAAACTCCACCTTCTTAATACTACCTGGAGTAAGAAATTGCCTTCAGTTTTTACTGTAATCAGTGAAAATATGCCTCTCTAATCCTTATTTTTCCTGATCCCTCCTAGCTTACATGTATATTATCAAAGAAAATTTTATTTCACACAACTTGAAATCCCAGCTGTGCCTTGAAAAATAACTTTCATGTCCAATCTCCTCATAGCTGTATCCAAATGTTGAGAAACCTAAATTCGGTTTTAGTATTAGTTCTGAGTTTTTGCATTAAAAAAGGTTTAGGGGTGAAAACAGTTGTGTGTGGGTGCAGTGTTTGGAAACCCACTGAGAGGGTTAATTTTATATATTGACTTGGCTAGGCTATGATGCTCAGTTTTTTGGTCAAACAGTAGTTCTGGAGATGTGGTTAACATGTATAGGCAGTTGACTTTAAGTAAGGCAATTTGCCCTCTAAAATGTGGATGGGCCTCATCTAACCAGCTGAAGGCCTTAAGAACAAAAGCTGAGGTTTCCTGGTGAAGAAGGAATTCTGCCTGAAAACTGTAACATAGAAATCCTATCCGAGGTACCAGTCTGCTGGTCTCCCCTACAAATTTTGAACTCAAGACTCTACCTGAATGCCCTGCCTGATAGCCTGCTCTGCAAATTCAGACTTACCAGCCTCCATAATCATGCAAGCCAATTCCTTAAAATGCTTTTGTCTTTCTCTTTCTCTCTCTCTAGAACCCAGACTGATACACCCACTTTTACCTAGATGTAAGCAAAATTTGTATAATTTTCTTTTTTATTTTATTTTATTTTATTTTATTTTATTTTATTTTATTTTATTTTATTTTATTTTATTTTATTTTAACTTCNCAGGTTTGTTACATAGGTATACACGTGTCATGGTGGTTTGCTGCACTCATCAATCTGTCATCTACATTAGGTATTTTTCCTAATGCTATCCCTCCCCTAACCCCCGACCCCCCAGATAGGCCCTGGTGTGTGATGTTCCCCTTCCTGTGTCCATATGTTCTCATTGTTCAACTCCCACTTATGAGTGAGAACATGCAGTGTTTGGTTTTCTGTTCTTGTTTTAGTTTGCTGAGAATGATGGTTTCCAGCTTCATCCATGTTCCTGCAAAGGACATGAACTTACCCTTTTTTATGGCTGCATAGTATTCCATGGTATATATGTGCCACCTTTTCTTTGTCCAGCCTATCATTGATGGGCATTTGGATTGGTTCCAAGTTTTTGCTATTGTGAAGAGTGCTGCAATAAACATACGTGTGCATGTGTCTTTGTAGTAGAATGATTTATAATCCTTTGGGTATATACCCAGTAATGGGATTTCTGGGTCAAATGGTATTTCTCCTTCTAGATCCTTGAGGGATCGCCACACTATCTTCCACAATGGTTGAACTAATTTACACTCCCACCAACAGTGTAAAAGCGTTCCTATTTCTCCACGTCCTCTTCAGCATCTGTTGTTTCCTGACTTTTTAATGATCGCCATTCTAACTGGCATGAGATGGTATCTCATTGTAGTTTTGACTTGCATTTCATTAACGACCAGTGATGATGAGCTTTTATTCATATGTTTGTTGGCTGCATAAATTTCTGATCTTTGACAAACCTGACAAAAACAAACAATGGGGAAAGGATTCCCTATTTAATAAATGGTGTTGGGAAAACTGGCTACTCATATGCATAAAACTGAAACTGGACCCCTTCCTTACAACTTACACAAAAATCAAGTCAGGGTTGACCAAAGACTTAAGCGTAAGACCTAAAACCATAAAAACCCTAGAAGAAAACCTAGGCAGTACCAATCAGGATATAAGCATGGGCAAAGCCTTCATGACTAAAACACCAAAAGCAATGGCAACAAAAGCCAAAATTGACAAACAGAATCTAATTAATCTAAAGAGCTTCTGCACAGCAAAAGAAACTATCATCAGCGTTAACAGGCAGACTATAGAATGGGAGAAAATTTTTGCAATCTATCCATCTGGCAAGGGACTAATATCCAGAATCTACAAGGAACTTAAACAAATTTACAAGGAAAAAAAACAAACAAACAACCAACCCCATCAAAAAGTGGGTAAAGGATATGAGCAGACATTTCTCAAAAGATTTGTATAATTTTCAAGAATTTGGAGTAAAAGAAAAGAAAAATCTTTGTCTTGTCTTGAACCGTCCTATCAATTTTCTAAGTCTCAGGTTTTCTATCTGTAAAATGGTGATAATAGTACTTATCTAAAGGAGGTTGAAAGGCTTAAATGTGAAGGCCTTAGGACATGCCTGGAATAGGGTGAGTATTCAACGAGTAATGGCTTAAACAAAATTACTAAAGCCATATTAAGATGCTATTGGGATACTTGATTTTGCCCTCCCAGAATCTCATTGTTTGGGCTATTCATTGTCCTGGGCACCAAAACTCTGTAGGACTTACACCTTAGTAATTTCTTGGGAACACAAGAAATTAGGTAATGCGAATTTTTGTTTTAATATGCATTTGAAAGACAGCCCCCATGCTGTATAAACTCAGCCACTCAGGCTGATTAGGTGACATCATTAATATCTGTCTAAATCAGACTTAAAGTAATAGTCATTCAATTATCTGATACTGAAAAACATTATTAGGAGGTCATAAAGATAAAAATTATGCCCCTTGCTGCTCACTAAAAGGCCTTGAATAAATAACTTCCCAGAAGGAAAATAATTGAGTAATTGCCTCATTCATGTAAGTTCCTTTTTCTCACACTTTTATGCCAGGAAATGTTGTAACAAATGATATAAATTTCTGAACGTAGGTAATATGTTAATATATTTAGTCATTTTCTATAAATATTTATGATCAACTGAAATGAAATTTTCTTATCCCACTTAATTTACTGAGGATTATCAAGAAATTGCAATTATACATTCTACTGTGGTTACTAATTATAACTTTATTTTAGTTTTTTTAGAACTTGAACGGCCACTAATTTGTAAAAACACATAAAAATTAAAGAAAGTATTTCTGTGTGGAGTATATATATAATACATATACACACATATCTACATACATATACATATACATGATACATATATATATAAATATGTGTGATATATATACACATTGTACATATACATATGTATAGTCATTGCTTGGCATCTGTAGGGGATTGGTTCCAGTACTCACCCAAAGGCAACAAAATCCACAGATGCTCAAGTTTCTTATATAAAATAGCATAGTATTTGCATATAACCTGTGCACATCCTCTTGTATACTGTAAATTATCTCTGCCGGGCATGGTGGCTCGCGCCTGTAATCCCAGCACTTTGGGAGGCTGAGGTGAGCAGATCACCTGATGTCAGGAGTTCTAGACCAGCCTGGCCAAGATGGTGAAACCCCATCTCTACTGAAAATACAAAAAGTAGCCAGGCGTAGTGTCGCTTGCCTGTAATCCCAGCTACTCGGGAGGCTGAGGCAGGAGACTCACTTTAACCTGGGAGGTGGAGGCTGCAGTGAGCCGAGATTGTGCCACTGCACTCCAGCCTGAGCAAAGAAGCAAGACTCCATCTAAAAAAAAAATTATCTCTAGATTATTTATAATACCTAATGCAATGTAAAGATTATGTAAATAGTCATACAATATTGTTTTAGAGTTTGTCTTATTTTTTATTTTATTTTGTTTAATTTTTGATCTGCGGTTGGTGGAATCAATAGATGTGGAATGCATGAATACAAAAGGCCTGCTATATATACGCACACATTGATATAACTATATAGACAGGTATAAGAGTTTTTTATTAATGGTCTGGCAATATAGAGAAATGTGCTTGTGAAGCATACCTAACTTGTCCTCAGTGCTCTCATCTCTATAATATGAAGACACTAAAGAGTTTTAGCCAGAGACTACATTCCCTAGTCTTTACTGCAACCAGGTGAGTCATATGATTTTGACTAAGTTTTGGACAATAGGATGTGAATGAAAACAGTATAAAAAATTACCAAATCATAATTCCTAAAAGAAACTGTTTATTCTCCACTTATTTTCCTTTCCCTTTTCTGCTGGCTGGCAGAGGGTGACAGGTGGAACACCTGTCTTGGATCCAGAAATGGAAGCCAAGTAGAAGATGACAAAGTAGCACTACCAGCCATTGGGTGGGGCGTGCTCACGTAACCACAAGGACCAGAGCTACCTCCTGTCTCTGGACTGCCTGCCTACACATGGACTGTAAAGTGAGAAGAAAAAAATCTTCCTTGATTGTGTACTTGATTTTTTAGAAATTTATTACAGTAGCTTAGCCTATTCCCTAAATATCACAGACCCTATTTGCCATCTGGAGATTCCTGCCACCAAATGATTAAACAGTTCCTGCCCATACAAAAATTCCAAATCAGTGGAACTATAAATGACTATCCCACAACTCAAAATGACCTATATCCCAACAGATACCCAATATGCAACCCAACCAGAAAGTAATTCTTTCAGATTTTCTCTCAAAGTTTTCACAGAAGGGTTTTTTAAGCCGATGGTTCACATGTATTTAATTGTTTTATTTGGTCTGCATTTCACAAGTCTAAGGTGAAATAATATTTTCATTTAAAATAAATAGTTTATTGCATCAATTAAAACTATCTTGGTTTCATATCCAAGAAATTGTCTTGGTTTTATATCCAGAAAACTGAACTCAAACTGACTAAAATAGTAGACAAACATGTTAGTGTACTCTGCTGAAGAACACGGTGATAGTGCTAAGCTAAGGTGTGACTTGAGTCAGAAATTCCACAATGTCACCTAAGACACGCTTTTGTTCTGTTTCTCTATGAGGCTTCCGTACTTGGCAGTTTTATCTAAATACTGGTTCCCTAAGGTTATAAAATAATGACAGGCAGCAAACAGGGCTACACACTGTCTTATTCATGGCCACAAAAGGGGAGGCTTGTTTTCCATGAAAAGCCAAGAGGTGTGGATAGATCACACAGACTAAAGACATGTACCTACTGCAAACCATTTACCTGGCCACGATTCAGGTTTGTTCACATATTCTGTTACTTTAGGTAGGGATGAAGACAAACCCACACAAAACAAACAGCTTTATATGGAGAGATGAGTGGGTTTTTCTAAGAACGGCTGTGCTATTATTCCCAGAAAGAACAGAATACATGCTGTGTATCCAAACACTATTTCACATATATTAATCCCAGTTTATTTGGAAGGTCCCTAAATGATTCTAATGTGATTCAATGAGATATAATTCTAAGGTTCTGTGTCAGGAATAACCTATTTGTTGATAAAACTAAAATTATTTTACCACAGTATTATTTTATTAAAACAAAATCATCAAAACCAAATCCATTTTATACTCCGAATAATGGTGAAAAAACAAAATTTACTTTCATGATTTTCCTAGATGCGCTCTATTTTTCTGAGATTGAATATTTCCACACGTGGCAAGTCTAATCATGCATATCTCATTAAGAAGGTGAACAAGATTTAAATATGTTCACCGTATGTAAGTTGAAGATAACAAATATCGACCTTAAGATTGCTAATTTTCCTGCTTTCTTCACAAACTCCTGTTTCTATCAACAGCCTGAACATTATGTGCTATTTATTTATACTTCACTACTTTTGATGGGCTTTGTACTATTATAGAATAGGTAAGTTTTTAAACTATTGTTAATTTTTAAAATAACTTCTTATCTTCTAGTACTTTAATCAGAAAAAGGAAAAAGATAAGGATGAAACAGCTTTCAGGAGAAATATTAAGGATTCAATTACATACTCTATCAAAATAAATTCTACAACAATTAATGACATTTTACCTATATGCAAGGGAATTTTAAACATTTTTTATAGTAAGTTTTGTTTTCTGTAGCAGTTTCCTAATTATTGTGGTTTTCTTTTTCAAAGAAGAGTGACTAGGCAATCATAAATTGTTTACTACTATTGAGATATTATGTTCAAAATATGGTCTTATTCTATCTTTAACTCAGCACATGGAATATTTTAATTTTCATTATAGCAAGCATGGACGCTATAGAGTTAAAACTACAACCTCAAAAAAAAAAAAAAATAGTTCATCTGATTTAAAAAAAAAAAAAAAAAAGCATCACGCCTATAATCCCAGCACTTTGGGACACCGAGGTGGGTGGATTATAAGGTCAGGAGTTCAAGACCAGCCTGGCCAAGATGGTGAAATCCTGTTTCTACTAAAAATAGAAAAATTAGTTGGCCGTGGTGGTAGGCTTCTGTAATCCCAGGTACTCGGTAGGCTGAGGCAGGAGAATCGCTTGAACCCTGGAGGCGGAGGTTGCAGACAGCCAAGTAGTGCCACTGTACTCTAGCCTGGGCAACAGAGCGAGACTCCATCTCAAAAAAAAAAAAAATTAAAGAAGGCAATCATAGTACCAGTGCACCATTTACATTTTTGAGGTATCATGGCTATTAATTATACTCAATAATAATAATGACAGCTGAAAACAGAAATTTCTCATAACATTTTTTGCATGTGTTATTGATATTAGAGACTAGACTTGCTACGCTAAACCCACCAAATAGTATTTAACATAATCCCCTTTTTGCTTCCGTTGCATCACCAAAACAGAGTTCTGAATAGTCACTGACCTGCCATGTCTAGTATCGAGGGCTAGAATAGAGGCTCTGCCATCAGATAATCTTGGAGGAATTTCAACTTTTCACTCACTAGTTATGTAAAGCTGGACAAGTACCTTAACCCCTATACAGCTAATTTTCTCATTTGTAGAAGAGGGTTAGTGATACCTACCTCACAATTTGAGAATTAAATAAGACAATGAATGTGAAGTTGAAGGCATGTTTTCTAGTAATCAGTATTACTTCTTATCATTGCTATTTTTACGATTTACTTTTATTGAGTCATATGAGGACTAGTAGAACCACACACCTAGTACAAAGGGACAAAGGAAACGGAGGACTGGGAGAGATAGGGAGGGCAAATAATATTGATTTTATGCCCCTCATTGCCCCAGGACAACTGATTTTGGACATTCCCAAATAGTAGACAACAGTGAAGGAAGTTCTACATCCCTTTTTTAAACTACTAAAGACACTTCTCCTCCTTTGCCATTTATTTCATGAATGAGCTATAATTTCAAAAGAAATTCAACCTTGTCTAAAACGTCATCAAACTGGAATTCTTAATTTTGCTTATACTAAGAGAAATAACATAATCTAAGAATCTTACAGACCACTACAGTGGGTAGTTTTATTAAGAGATAAATCAGATACTGTAACCCCTTACTGAATGCCCTTCAGTGGCTTCCTATCACATTCAGAGCAAAATCCAAGCTCTTTGATATGACCAGTTAGTAGGGTGTTGGTGCAGCCTTGTGTGCCCAAAACACTTCCAGTTTATACCTGTTCTTTCATGATGGTGAAAATTACCTCTTCACTACCACTTTCAGTCTTAAAGTTTCCTAGCTCAGAATATAAATTAAGTAATCACTCTTTAAATGAGGCCCGATACATTTCACATCCCATTGCAAGACTATCTTTACCATACCACTGGCTTTTCTGATTCTTGAGGGCACTACACACTTGACTGCCTAAAAGTTTTCCAGCATTTGGCAAGAGCCTGTCATCCAAGCCTAACCTGATTTTACTTCCTAAAAAATGTCTTCCTGAATTCCCCAAACTAAATATTGATCTCCACACCATTCTTCTCTTTTATAGCACCTTGTTCCTAACCATCCTAGTCCTTATCACAATTTGCCATCACACATACATAGAAACACACACACACACACAAAATAAGGTGTTGAGTGTATGCCTTTCTCACTCCTGCATTGCAAGCTGGAAGAAGTTAAGTATTTTGCCTATGATGTTTGCTTTATAATCTTGCAAAATCTACTGTATAGGCATTCTGATCCTTATTTCAGAGATGAGATTTGGAAAAAAAATAAAACAAGAAACTTGCATGCCATTTACAAATGGAGCTAATATTAAAATTCAAGTTCTTTTGACTCCATATCCCACACATTTGCCTGTACCATGTTGATCTGAAAGCTTAGGTAAACAGCCACTTCACTGTACTCAATCTTAAAGGGGAAGGAAATTGCAATGAGGAATTTGCAATGAAACTGAATAAGTCTCATGACTCTCATAAGTCAAATTTAGCCTTTACAGTCCCTCCTCAAAGAAAAAGACTGAATAGTTTCTGTGACCTGGAGCTAAGATTCCCAGGACTTACCCCATGATTCAGACATACAAGAGAGTTCGTTCTTCTTTGGCTGACTATTTTTTTTTTTTTTTTTCAATTTTTATTTTAGATTCAAGGGTGGGGACATGTACAGGTTTGTTATCTAGATTCATTGCATGATACTGAGGTTTGGGGTATGAATGATCCCAGGTACTGAGCATAGTCCCCAGTAGTTGGTTTTGCAACCCTTGCCCCCTCCCTCCCTCTCCCTTCTAGTAGTCTCAAGTGTCTACTGTTGCCATCTTTATATCCCTGAATACCCAATGTTTAGCTCCCACTTATAAGTGGCAACTTGCAGTATTTGGTTTTCTTTTCCTGTGTTAATTTACTTAGGATAGTGGCCTCTAGCTGCATCCGTGTTGCTACAAGGGACATGATTTCATTCTTTATATGGCTATGTAGTATTCCATGGTGTATATGTACCACATTTTCTTTATCCAATCCACCACTGATGGGCACCTAGGTTGACTGCTTGTCTTTATTATTGTGAATAATGCTTTGGCTGCCACTGTTTAACTCAGTGATTTTTTAAAAATATGTGACTAACTTGCAGTGTATTTTGTAACTGCTAGTAATTCATGCAATCTTGGTTGATTTCTTAAAATGAGAAAGCTATGATCAAAGAAGGAATATAAGAAGCAAAACTCTTTTACTCCCAGTACCTTGAATAATATTTGCACATATTGGGCACTCAATAAATATTTGATAAATAAATGATTTTCATGTATTTTAGTGTATATCTAATGTGATATTAAAATGGCATGTTTGAAAGTGATCTTTATTTAAACGTTCATTGTACCAAACAAAACATCAATTTTAAGGAAACCAATTTTAAAATCTCCTGCACATATACATAAGTAGAAATACATATCTTTTTCTATTTAAAAAATGCTAATTAATAAGAAAGCACACTTACGCATGCCATGTAATTTTCTTACAGAAGCTTAACAAAGATTAGTCATAGTGGCTATTGTTTTGCTGGCTAGAAAGAACATCACAGATTTATTTAGACTTTCTTTTAGAAGATAGTTATTAAATATATTTACATAAAATAGTGGCATTAAGATTCTCAATGTAGTAATGCAAGTTTTGAGAGACTGGAGAATTTGGCCACATTTATATTCAAGTGAGCTAATGGCACTGGACCAAAATTTCTTCCATTTTGCTTTTTCTGCTAGGTAGGTTTTCATGCTGCATATGTGCAGAGTCAGGAGTTACACTGTGATGCTGCCCTAGTAGAAGACTCTAAGCACATTTACATCCTGCTGTGATTTGCCTTCAGCTATTCATACATTCTCTGTTTTTTACATGGCCAATAGCACATTGGTCATTTCTACATTACAAAATACTGCAGGTGTAAACAAATAATTCATGATGAATGTTTTCCCAGAAGCACAGTTCTTTACACAAAAGTCCCTTGGGGAAAGTGACTTTTCGGGCTTTACTGTATAGCATATGATTAAAGCCTCTGGTAAACTGCTGGATTCACTGAATTCTCCTGGTGAATAAATGGATCTGACCAGTGATGGTAATTGAAATAAGTTGGTTGAGGAACAAAAGCTTTTACTTACTCAGATACTTTTCAAAAGGTGATTTACTTTCTTATGGAAGGGAGGAGGGCACACGAATGCATTTTCTCACATTTTTAGTACTAATACGGAGAGAAAAAGTAAGGCCTAATGAACGTAGTAGGTGTCAGAAGTACAACTTCAACCTAGGCCTGTCACATACCACCATTTAATTAAACACAACTTATACTCCTTTAGAAGCATACGCCTGGAAATGGATGGTTGGACTGGACAGGCATGCCTTAGCCAAATACTAGTAATAAATGTAAAATAACATTAAAAAAAAATTTCTTCAACAACAAAAGTTTCTTGTTGTTGTTGTTGTTGTTTTTTTTTGGATGGAGTCTCACAGAAAAAGCCTGTTGCCCAGGCTGGAGTGCAGTGGCACAATCTCAGCTCATTGCAGCCTCTGCCTCCCAGGTTCAAGCAATTCTTCTATTCTTCTGCCTTAGCCTCCTATGCCTCAGCCTCCCGAGTAGCTTAGATTACAGGCACAAGCCACCATGTCCTGGCTAATTTTTGTATTTTTAGTAGAGATAAGGTTTCACCATGTTGATGAGGCTGGTCTCGGACTCCTGACCTCAGGTGACCCACCTGTCTTGGCCTCCCAAAGTGCTGGGATTACAGGTAGGAGCCACTGCATGTTTTTCTAATATTTGTTTCCCCCTATTCAACAAGGTAACTGGATCTCCCTGGTGCTAGGCTGTGTTCACATCTGGGTTTTGTCACTTACTAGCTTTGTAACCTTGGGCACGCTACTCAATCTGCCCTGCCCTCAATTTCCTCATTCATAAAACAAGGATAAAACTAGTAACTGCATCATATGATTATCTGGAATATTAAATGTTTTTTCTTTTATAAAAGGCTCAACTTTTTGAGAAGCAATACTAGCTCTGGCATAAATGGGGCTGGGTGTTTGGGGAGAGTTAAGAGAAGGAGATAAACTATGAGCTTGGACTAGAGAGCTGGAAAGACTTTTCAAAAGGAAGGAGGCAGAGGGCCATGCAGGCCTAAGGAACTCAAGCTGACAGTAGAAGAGGGTAGGAAATAGGGAAATAGCTACATGGTACATGGGTGTGTCTGGATCAAGTTCTGAGAAAAATTTCCATGCCCAGGAGGAGGGCAAAAATAGCAGCAGAAGCACTGCTTACTCATCCATGGCAGCCAAGGTGAAGTCAGTACCAGTGGAAGTCCTTAAGTATCTTCATTAGATCCCTGGAACTTTTAGAGGCTGCAATGGGCAGGAGCGAAAGGTGGGAGAAAGGGAAGGGTGGTACAATAATGGTAGATGGAATTTCCAGGGAACTCACTAGGATTAGGGTCCAGAATCAGATGAAATTTGATTTTAAGAAAAATGAATGATGAAACATTTCTTGCAATTGAGAGTTTGTGGAGCACAAGTTGTATCTACCAAATATCCATTCTGTATTGCCTACTACCATTAGTATTGAGTAACCTTCCACTTCACTTACTTGAGAATCAATTATTAAGTCATTTGCTATCAACTACAATGTTAAAACACTTTTCAAATATTATCAAAGGCATAAAACTTGTATGTTGATTGTGATATCTGGTGTCTCCCAATCACAAGAAAAATATATTTTAGATGAAAATGAACAGATGATAACAAAACAGTATAATAGAATACACATATGTTTTGAAACTTCCTTGGAGCAGACTACAAATAAATTGTTTAAACATAAATTTTAAACAAACTTCCAGAAAAGTATTACCATGAAATATGATAATAAATATTGAATTATTGAGCAAATAGGAAAATTTTTACTGACACAAATATTGTGTTTTCAGTGTTACTCTTTGGCTTTTTACCACAAAAGTAATTGGTTAGAAGTGACAGTTTCCCTTACTATATTACAGAAAAGAGCAATATATTCTTTACATAATTTCATTTGCCTATACATTTTTATTAGAATGTGAAAAAATCTAATAAAACAAAATTTTAAACTAAAATTTCACAATAAGCAGAAGTTAAGCTCTGTCCTGAACCATTAACAAATTAAAAACTAAAGTTTAATGGAATCTAAGATACAAACAAAAATTCCAACTTCAGAAGACATGATTATTCAGTGTCTAGCATATTAATGTATAATTTAAATATTGAGAGCATCCGTGACAATCTTGAAAGATAGGAAGGACCTAGTTGTTAATTAGCTTGCCTACAAGTTTTCCTACTGTCACTGCCTGGTAATTTTAAAACAGAAATGTTTCTACCTTAATATACGTGACCTTATAAAGATAAATATAATAATATTATAATAATGAATATAATAAATACATTTTACACAAATTTGGATATATCGATGATGAGCGAGCTTTCCTGAGTGTATATGCAAGAGGAGTCATCCAATTGCCCTTGTTCATTACTTTTACAATTCACTACAGGATAAAATTAAAGATAAAAGCCACAGGAAAGACTGTTTAAAATCTTTAAGCCACTTTAAGATAGATAAAAGATTTTAAAATTGGATTAAAGCCATGAAATTATCTTAATTAATAAATATCCAAGGCTTCACAGGCAAATGAGACTTCTTTTTTTCCTTAATCAATATATTTTAAAAATGTGATTATTGAGACAGAAAGTTGGCATACTCTAGTTATGACATATATAATTAAATCTACAAAAATTACTTGTTTAATTTGGTTGTCTAAGCAGTGCTATATAAAATAGTTTTTTTGATGTTTACTTTGCTTGATGAAAATTAGCTTCTCTTTATATATTGGTACAGTATTTCATTTCAGTAAATACTGTAGCAATTGCATAGTTATAACCCACTTATTTCAACTGAACAAAACAGAATTTCAGTACACCAGAAACATTTGGACTCTCCCTAAAGTTCAAGATTGGTGAATGTCATTATGTACATGCTGCAACAAGGGTTATGCCATCCACCTTACAAAAATGAGTAGATTTTTATTTGTGACTTTTTTTGAGGGCAACATTTGAGCACTTTGAAACTTCAATTTTGAGATTACCATGGTAACATGTTCATTCCGAACATACTTTTCCTTTTGGCATTGTTGTCATGAGAAGGAATATACAAAACAAAATATTCAGCAGGAATGGAGCAGTAAAAGAATGAAGTAAATTACACTTTTGATTCTATGTTTGTCTATTCTTACAAAGAAATTAGAATAAATCTAAACATAAGAATGAGTTGCAGAACAAAATGAAAAGGCTGCATAGTGATAATGTATTCATGAATATATACATGAAGTATATCAAAAAAATTTTGTGACTTCCTTTCAAAGAGGTCAGTTATATCTGGACTCTCATTACATGTCCAGTTTGTTCCATAAATCAGATGTGGCACCAGGTAGACTCTTTTCTACCAACAAATTAGTATAAAATTACTGATGCTCTATTTTTCACTCAGGCTCCACCAGTTCTACCTCGGTGACCCTGCTGCTCACTGATCCATTCACATCACCCTGTTCTCAGAATGACATGAATGCCTTTGCTCCCCGTTAGCCCAGGAAATGTGGCCTCAATCACAATGCCAGCAACCCCGATCCCTAACGCCATGTATTTAAACAGGTGCTTCTTAAAAGCTGAAACACATTAAACATACAAGTTGGTCTTTCTTAAAAGGAGTTTTAGATGTACATTAAAAACATTTAAAACGTACAAAAATACATATATTTGAAATATGTTTCCAGGTTTATTCTAGGGTACTCACCATACTGACTTATTTAACACTATTGATAAAAATTTCAGAAAAGGTGTCTGCTGCTTGGGATCACTTTTCTAGGTTCACTACAACAAATTAAAATGATTGGGATGCAAAGGTTTCAAAGCGACTATGCAAATTTTGTATTTATATGTTTTTAAGATGGAGAGTCTTAATATATTAGGAGGCAATATAGTATTCATGCCAGAATAGACTGTTTGAGTTCAAATACTATTCTACCCTCACGAGCTTAGTGGTATTGGGAAAATTTTATACCTCTCTGTGCTTCATTTCCTATTGTGTAAAATAGGGATGATACTATCCTATAGGGCTTTATGAGATTACATGTTATACACACACACAGTCACACACACACACACAAATATTTAGAACAGTGTCCTATATATGGGACATATCATAAAATGTTTCTTCCACAATATGATAAAAAAGTAAATACAATTTAAAGTTTATTTCTTTCATAGTCTATTTTTATAAGAAATACATAAATGGCAAATAAAAGCCTAAACACAAACTAAGCAGTTTCCAGGGTTTGTGAGTTTTGTGTCAATTCAGCTCAGCTTCTTGTATTCTCCTTTTTTGCTCACTGTTCTGCAGTACACACACACACACAATACTTACTGTATCTAATATTTGCATTTAAAGCCTTAATGGTACTCCAGTTCTCAAAATAAGTGTCTGAGTAAAAACAAACAGATAAAACTGTTTTAAGATAAAATTTAGGCAAATTTTTATTTCACTGCATTATAGAGCTTAGAAGACCAGCAATCCATACATAATATATGCATTAACCCTTACTGAATCATTCTATTCATTTGAGCAGTTTTTCACTCTGGAAGCATTTTATACAAGCATTATATTACTTGGGGTATATATACTTGGGGTGGGCAGGGGTTGTTAGACATCATAGAAGCCACTAAAGAGTGGTAAGGTTAAGTGTTCTTAATCTGGGAAAAATGTAGGACATAAAATCTTATTTTAATATTTAGGAAATGCTTTACCCTATGGCTTCCAGGATCCTAAGTGCACATTAATGGGCTCCAAGTGTCCATTCCTTCCTCCTTCCCTCCCTCCTTCCCTCCCTCCCTTCCTTCCTTCCTTCTTTCCTCCCTCCCTCCTTTCCTTTCCTTCCTTCTTTCCTTCCTTCCTTCCTTCCTTCCTTCCTTCCTTCCTTCCTTCTTTCCTTCCTTCCTTCCTTCCTTCCTTCTTTCCTTCCTTCCTCCTTTCCTTTCCTTCCTTCCTTCTTTCTTTCCTTCCTTCTTTCCTTCCTCCTTTCCTTTCCTATCCTTCCTCCCTCCCTCCCTTCCTTCCTTCCTTCCTTCCTTCCTTTCTTCCTTCCTCCCTCCCTCCCTTCCTTCCTTCCTTCTTTCCTTCCTTCCTTTCCTTTCCTTCCTTTTTTCCTTCCTTCTTTCCTTCCTTCTTTCTTTCCTTCCTTCCTTTCTTTTGCCTTTTTTTCTTCCTTCTATTAAATCTATACCATTTCTAAGAACAAAATTGAATTTAAAGGCTTTAAAGGGTAAAATTTAACAG